>NC_089854.1:2417500-2460000 GCF_036373705.1 Amia ocellicauda | reverse complement strand
GCTGCAAACTGCTCTGTTAATTATGCAACCCCCAGCACAGCTCCCAATGACTCGGCAAAGCATTCAGGCAACTGCAACTCCATGCACAAGGGAGGAGGAGGAGGAGGAGGAAGCTGTTAATTTCTCAAAGTACATGAGAAGACAGCAGTGGTTTAAATGGGGTTTTAATTCGAATAACCAGGAAAGCTGACAGTCGTTCTGTTTTCTAATATTTAATGAGAGTGTATGTATGGTTTTGGGGAGGGGATTTATTCTTCCTCGCTCTACACAGCTTGTGTCGGGAGTTCCCTTTGTTCCTGTGCTTATTGGGAGCATGCTAAATCTCTGCCTTCGCTTTTAATTTGCCTGGGCCGTGCTGAACCATTTGTTGTTAGGGTTCTTACCACAGAGCGCACAGAACTGTGTTGACACTGCCCCGGCCCCCGGGAGCTGGAACGTGTACACAGGATCATTAGGAAGCAGAGATAAATAAAGTGCACAATAACAAGCGTGCCGAGCGGCCCAGGGGACCGGGCTGCTGTATTACGAGTGAAGGTGGAACAGATGTGTCTCGAGTTATTATCACGGAAGGGGTCTGGGACCATGCCAAGGTCCTGACCTCTGTGGGAAGATCATTCCACCACTCAGGGGCGAGGAAGAGGAACGGGCTCCGGAGGATTGGGAGCGGAGAGGGGTATGGCGAGTCTTCTGGCGTGGGAGAACCGGAGAGGTCTGGGAGTGTGAGGAGAGATGAGGGTCTGAAGGTAAGGGTGCAGTCTGGTCGACACAACGGTAGGTGAGAGTCAAAGTCTTGAACTGGACGAGTTCTGGTTGAGCTGAAGTGACCATTGCAAGAGTTACGTCCTGATGAAGTCATCCGCTCCGTGAGGCGTGTGGTCGGGTGAGAGGGAACTATCTGATAGCACAGGGAGGATAATGCCCCAGCCGTCGCACTTGTCGGGTAATGGTTTTGTGGTTGTCCGCAACACCGGTTCCACTGTGCAGCCGAGTCTTGAAGGCTACCACGACACCCTGCTCCTACGACACACAAACAAACCCCGGTGTCAGGAGCGCTGCACTGTCCTGGCTATATTTGCCTTTTAAGCTACACCTGTACTTGTCAATTTCCAAACAGCCCTCAGCTATGCGTTTCATGTACCGACTCCCTGAACTCCCCACTGCCTTCCCCTGCCACACACTGCCAAATGCAATTCACAAGGAGGTGCACCCTGTGAACAATGGACAGCCTGTTGCCTCGTTACATCAATTTCTCCTTATCTTTCAGGAATGGGGGCGTTTGACTGCTAAAGCTTGATCCCATACTGCAAGAGAAATCAAAATTAACATATTACCCACCGAGGGAGGTGGAACCGACAGATTCCCTGCACTGCTAAGCCGAGGAAAAGAAGACAGTTTTTTATTGTACTTTCTCTAGGTTACAACTCATTCTCCCTCTCTCTCCCCTCTTTATTCTGTCTGTTTCTCTCCCTCCTACCTACCTTTTTGTTGTTGTTATTATAATAAGCCCCTTCCTACCATTACTGGATAATTGAATTCATTTGTTAGCAAGGTTTTACGCTGGCCTCGTCGTTACAACAATCCTCTTCTCTTATTAAACTCCTCGAAGAGTTTATACGTGAAGCGTTCTTGAATGGGAAATGCAAAGCCTTTTTTGCTACGTTTGACAGATTTATTTTCTGTCCCGGTGGGAAAAAAATAAACAAATTCTGTCATATATTCTTCAGAGCAGTAAGATTCAGTTTTTCCCTGTTGTAGTTCAGGGACAATGTTGATAATATTAATTCTAATCTATCCATTTATAATCTAGAAGTATCAATTACATTATATACAGGAGACACATTTTAACCTGAGCCCGAGGGAGCAAGGAGGATACATTTTTTACAGTATCATTGTATCAGAAGGGAACACATTAGAGTGGGGAAAGTGATACGAAAAGATATAAACAGTATTGAGTGTCCAAAATGGATTTGCAACAGAGACACAGATTGCATTGGGTGGGGGGCTTCCTGAACAAAACCGTTTTTAAAAGATCAGCCCAATCCTGAATCTGCGCTTCTGCTCGCGGGACACTGAGGATTCCTGCGCGTCTCAAAGGTTAGTTGTATTTTGTGCCTGTCGTCCGCTGTGCATCACAAAGGCCTCTGTGAAGGAAAACAGCTTGTTTATATTCCAAACAAGTGCTGTTATGGCAACAGCAGGCGTAAGTTAGGTCAAGAAGAGGGATGGGTAGGCTGGATAGGAAATAGTCTGACCTGCCCTAGAGGTCATGGCGTTCTCTGCTCAAGGTGGCTGAGGGACAGCTGTGCCTGCCTTTGAGAGAGAGGGAGGGAGGGAGAGAGAGAGCGAAGGAGAGAGAGAGAGGGAAAATCAGTCCCTTAGAGGTGGCCCACTATGGATGAGTGACAGAAGCAAAACAGAAGGCGGACACTTAAAGTCTGCCTTTTGAGAATTGTGGCCTCAGAGACAAAACACGTACTGTGTTATATAAATACGCTGCATTAGGATACAGAGGGAAGCCAGTCTCAGGTCACACCGACCAACACATGTCTCTGAGCTTGGCATTGCAAGTGAGTGGGGAAACTTCAGCATCCGGTAAAAACTATGTAAAAACATGAACGCAATAAGTTGTTTTATTGGTCTTGGTCTTCACAGTCACACACTACCACACCAACATGTGCGTTAAGTGCCTGAAACCTGTGTCCAGTCGAAAGTTTGACCCACACCAATCCGTGTAATGATACACAGCTCACATCCTGGTTTCGTTGGATAGGAGCAACTCCTAAATGACAGATTATTATTGTTATTTAGGTAATTTTCTCATAACATCTGTCAACAAGGCATGTGTATGCGTGTGTGCGTGCATGTGTGTGTTTCTAATCAGAATCTGATGAGGAAACAAATCACACAGACGTCCCCGCGCGGTGCTCTGAGTGATTTAGAAATCCGTCTCTGCGTGGATGACTCTGTGTCTCCGAGCTGCTCTGTGATCACCGGAGCAGACCGCGGGCCCCGGCTCGGCAGGTGCAGCTCCTGCAGTGTGACCGCAAAGCAACGGCAGGCAGCCGTACTCTGGAAGCACCAGCGAGGAAAACTCATCAAACTTTGAAAATGTCAAGGGGAGCTGTCGACAGAAAGTTAATTAATCATGCTCTCGTCCGTGGGAAAGAAAAATAAAAAATCCGCCATTCTTCATTCATCGCGGCCTGTCACCGGCGATGCACTAGCGCAGGGGTAGACTCGGAGGCGGGAGGGCAGGTAGATGCCGTTCCTTCACAGTTTTGTGTTGTTTTTTGTGACGTTGGTGTCAGAAAGACGTTATGCAGTTCACTGGTGAAATTATCAGAGCCTCAGTCTCGTACAAACCTGGATAAGTTATAGGACTGTGAGGTACTGTCCTTGTGCATTGAGTTTAGTATTTGTAGCTTTGATTGCAAAGTCTGGTTGCAGAGGTTGCCATGGCAAATATTATGGACCCACGGCAAATCAGCCTCAACACTTATGGAAAAAAATAGACCGTAAGCACTGACAAATGATCACGTTACACCAGCACATGCGAGCCAAACGCCGACCGACCACACCCTGGATGCAAATTGTAACGGAAGGCCTCATCATTGCTGGCAGAGGTTTCGTGTGTGTTTTTGAAGACTTATTTGAAAATTAGTTGAACTCATCATTAAAGCAAGAATGTATTGGCAGGCTGTTCTAGTCTGGAAGCTGGCCATGCTGGAAACAATGTTAGTTCTGCACACAAAAGAACATTTCCATGTGTCAGAACTGCTCAGGGATTCCTCCTCCCTCTAGGTGTGAATAAACCGAGGTGAACTTCTGAGAAGGCAGTACAGAGGGAACAGTAAGTGCTAAGCGATGGGGGTAGACCAGGGCGTCTATATTACATTGTTTCAAGGCCAGGAAACAGCTGCTGTCGAAAGAATGAATATGGATTCCCTAGATAATACCGTCCCCTAGTGTACAGGTACTGTATCGTTCCCATTAGTGCTGGGATAGAGCTGGAGGGGGGATGGGAACAGGTCAGTTGAGCTGGTGTGTCTTTCTGCACAGACATGTTGTCCAACTAGGCATGTCTTCAGCAACTTGGATTTTTAGCTCTGGGTCACCGTCACAATCTGCCAGTTTACCGGCCTTTGTTTGGCCTCTGAGATCAGTTACCAGTGTGTGTTTGGTCCTAGACATCTGATAGGGACACTTCACACGACAAAACGTCCGCAACCCACTTTTACAGTCTTTCATCAACATATTGAGTTCTATTTCTCTCTTAGATGGCCAATGCTAATCACTTCTAAATCTAAAGCACATTGCACTGATTTTCTTTTTTAAAACAAGGAAATGCATATTTTTAGACTTCTCCTCGTGGTGCTGTGAGATCTGTTTAAACCAAAACTTCAAATTAGTTCCTCATTTTATTGTGCAAGTCTTTCATCTTTTCGGGGAGAACGACCACTTCCACAATTCATTTTTGTTTCCAATTGCACAATGCAATGCAACAGTCGTTCCTCGTGCGCTATAGTGTGTGTGCATTACTGTTTGTAGCCATGACTACTTTTTCTTGCCATGTAAAGTGCAGCTGGCAGTGAATATTCAGAGTCTCTTGGCACAAGACAACAGTCACAGACACATGCAAAGCAGGGTTAACATGAAACCCCATATTCCAAACTCTTTGGAGAATGAGGCTGTTAGTGTTTACAGTGCGTGTATACATCGGAGAGTATGCCCGAGGACTCATCACTCATCATCTAATTCATCAAGTGAAACTGTATCATTACACATTATTAGATCTAGAAAATATGAATTTATCTGTTTTCCTCTTCTGCTATGCGATCAGATTTCTATTAAGAATTTTAAGGACCACTCTGGAGTTCATATTTGCTGGCCAATATTTAGGTAAGCATTACATTTAGAGTTATTATTAACTTTTATCCTTTAGTGTCACATCGGCAGATCAATATACATGAGGAATGCAGACTCTGGACTCTCAGTGAGGGACACTCTCCTTCAGACACAAATCCACAGTCTAAAAAGTAATCTACAATGTTCTTGGCCTGTTATGAATGAGCAGAACACCACAGGGAAGGAGACAGTTAAAGGTAAGAAGATTTGTCCTGTGAGGGGAAAATAATAAAGTGCTTTGCTCCATCTTGCTCAAAATGATTGTGTTCTGAACCTAAAGGAAAGGAGACATTTGTCTTCGAATTATGACGCACCTAGAGTTCAGTCATACAAAAAGCCAAAAGAAATGGGGCTTGTTCCTTGAAAAAAAAAAAAGGAAAGAGAGCTGGAAAACACATCCAGCTTAATCAAGAAACGGAGCCTTTGAATTCAAATTTCAAAGTCACGGAAATAGCATTTGCAGTATAAAGGGTATTTGCTTTTCCATAAGCTGCGAACGCTGTGCCATGACTGCAAATAGAGGCGCTCGGATTGGCGGCACCCCTGAGGAAGGAATGCAGAGTTCGCCAAGGAACACAAAAGATGAACAGTCTGTTGATCTGGTCTGTGCATTGTAGTTTCTGTGCAGAGCCATGCTGGTATGGGAGCATGCGTGTGTGTGTGTGGCGGTGGAGTGGGAGCAGGGATGAGTGGATGCAGTCAGTGCTCTGTATCGATTTACTGCCCTTTTAAGTAACAGATGGTCACGTCACTTAGGCTGCAGAGAGATACGGCAGCATCGCACTTCCTGCTGACCTCACTGAGGGCCCAACAGCGACGGTCCACTTCCAGTCCGTCCCTTACGGGAGAAACAAAATAAAAAAACATCACCATCGCAGTAGAAATCTCAACTTAGGTCAAATTTCTCCACGGGCACATTTTACAGCATTTTCAAATCCCCCGTAACTCACACATGGGAGAACCCCTCTTCTTCATCAATCACCCCCCTCACTCCACGTCCTTTACCGGATTAATTAAACACGTCCTACAGTAAACAGATTAACTTTCACACAGTGATCGTCCAGAAGTGTGTGTGCGTGTGTGTGTCTATTTGTGACATCAGGGTCAAGGTTAAGAGATTAAGCTGTTGACCTGATTTAGGAGAATTATCTGAGCAGGGGGTCCCGGGTTCAGTCCAGGTGGCTGTCCCCCTCCCCACTCAGGTCATTTGCTTGCAGTCCCTGTGGGTTCAAATGGATATAGATACACAATGGAAAGTAGCATATGGGGATCATTTTGTGTCTTTTTCACTGGTTTATAAGTGGATGTACTTAACCTTGAGAGTGCGGCACATTTTAACCAGAGACTTTCCTCAGGCAGTGTTTTATACCTCAGGGGGTGTGTTTCTTTATTGTTACTGTAAAGCCCCGGTCTTTTCTCCCAAGGGTCTGAGAAGGATTTGCACTCTTAACTGATTTTTTTTCCCTTTCTCTCTGTCTCTCTCACTCTCTCTCTCTCTCTGTCTCTCAATGTATTCCTGCAACAGCGGTGGTTTTTTTATTCTTTCTTTTTCCTTTCTTTTCCTGTCTGCACGTGTGAAAAGCCACTCTGACAGAGACAAATGCCGAGGTGGTGATGGCATTTGTTGGGGATTATGAAATCCATGTTGTTTGGGGAGAGAGTGAGAAAAAAGCAAAAAAAAAAGCACAGTTGTAATAACTGCAACAACTAGGCGCTGCCTCTCGAGTAACATCAATAACGTGGGTTGTGCAAGACCTCTGCCCTGCTCTCCCACGCCGTCCAACGCTTTTTACCATTAAAATGCACACAGCAAACTCACAAATGTGGAAATTCTTTCACTTCAAGCACAAGCAACGTGATCTCCCAGATGTGTGAATCAAAGAACACAATTCGAAGTGGATGCAACAGATTTTTTTTTTTTAAACCCCATAGAGTTTCATGAATTATCTTGCTCTTTATGGAGCTGTTTCATAATTTATCCTTCCTGAGTGTCAGTCATAAATGGTATTTGCATACTGACTGAGGTAAGTGCAGAGCCCTCTTTCATGGAATAGGTAGGATACATATTACCCAACCAAGAGGAGTAGATTATATACAGGCAGTAACTTTTCAAAAGAACTCCATCAGTTCTTTCCAATGGTGTGGCTATAGAGTCTATCTGAACAGTAGTGCCTCTCAGAAGACGTGAGAAGCTCCCAAGATACTCTATGACACTCTATGAGCTTCAACCAAGATACTCTCCATGGTTTTGGAAGTGCTGCTACGCTCTCTCTCGTGCCTGTTTGATGGCCAACTGAGAGCATCGTGTATCCCCTTGCCTGTGCAAAAGTGCCACAATCTAGTGCAGGAGATGCATGGGAATTCTGCAGCGTTTAAATAAAATAACAGCATGTGCACATTCACATCTGCTGCTGCTGCTTTAAACTTCACTAAAAGATGAAATAATTAGATCATGATACTTCATTAACCCAGAGCCTCAGCTTCAACCAGGCAGGAAATACCAATACTGTATTCTAGTTCATATAATACACATACTTTGCTTCCTAATTGGAACCTAAATCTCCTCGAAGCAAGTCGTCCGTAAGTGTGTTGCCCAGCTGAAAATGTCAGAGCACAAAGTCCCTTGCTCCTTCTTTACAACAACAGCTAAGCCTACCCCTGGCAGCTCAGTACGTGCTGTGGATGAGAAAGAGGCTATTGTGTGTTTGAGAGCCTACCTGCTCACTACTCTGTGGGCAGCCACTCAGACAATGTACCCCTCAGAGGAGCCACAGCCACAGGTTCTGGAGGGGCGTTCTCCGAGGAGGGACTGAATGCCCAGAAAACAACGAGAAAGGCACAGTGGAGACAGCTGCGTTCATGATAGAGAGCTTTCACAGTGCGCTGGTGTGTTTATGCATGTGTGTGTGTGTGTGTGTGTGTGCGCGGGGGTGCGGGGGTGTGCGCGTGTGGCTGCGGAGCCTGCGATCTCAGGAGATGCTCTTGCCAAGCGTGGGAGGGTGTGTGCTGTGCTGCATCTGTGTGCCTGTGTGTGTGTCTGTGAGCATCAACCCGGCAGAGCAGCCGGTGACCCTCACTGCATGTAACCACGGGCAGGAGCACAGGCCTCCGGGGCTCAGGAGAGAGGTGTGTGCATTGTGCGTTATTGCGCCTCGCAAATTGTGTTTGCAGCCACAGATCTGCCTGTAATTTATTATTTAGAGAGGGAGGGAAATAAATAAATAAAATAATAAACGCCAACACATCGCCAGCTAACCGAGTTGTTTTAATTGTTTTTTTTAAATTTTGGACTATGAGACATTGTCGGCTCCAGTTTCTCAGCTGCAGGCGGCTGGAGCTCTCGATGCGTTGCCTTTGGAGCCTGAGAGATCGGAAAAAGAGGGAATACTTAGTCGGCCCTGTAGGATACAATTACTCTGAGAGTCTGATTCATGAGAAATTTCCTCGCCGACACCTGTCGTGTTTGACACACAGGAAGAGAAAGTGGGAAAGTGGGAAGGGAAGCAGCCCGATTCCACATGGACACCAACCATGGTGATTGGAGCGGTAAATTCCCATGGCTGGGTTTGGGAAGGGCGATTGCCAAAGTGAGGTCCACAGGGTTTTTTTTTCCGTGGGTTTGATTCGGGCTGTGCTGATCTGCCTGAGGCCTCCCGAGTGGGCGGAACAAGAAACGACTTATATAAAGAGACTGGCTGGGACTGAGTTGAGTTAGAGACGATACTGAGAGGAAGAGCGCCAGAGCAGGCCAGACGGGAGCGAGAGGCCAGTGCATCCCTGTGTGAGCTCAGCCTCACTGTGTTGTTGTTGTGCTGGCACTTAAGAAACCAATGCAGCTGGAAATCACCGGCGCTCCTTTAAAAATGTGAGACGAGTTCAACGAAAAGCCACTCTATGCAGATCTCTGAAGGAAGACAGTATAAAAGGACAGAAGTGCAGAAAAAAGAAAAGAAAAGAAAGATGCACACACATGCCAGGTTTTACGGCCGAGCTTAATGACTCGCTTGTGATGCAGGGATGAGACGGGCAATAGAAAGTGAGGCGTCAGTTATTTCGCTATTAATTGATTATCTGCACTCCTGGCCTCTCTGTGTCAAAGACGCGGTTTTGCCATCTTTAAAATAAATCACTCGGAAGCTGCACATCATCTGGCGCGGAGAGAAGGCCCTCTATTAGACATCGCAGGGCTGTCGGGCGAGGCAGGGATAGTAGGTGGTAATTGCAGCTCTTTCCAGTGTTTGAAGTAGTGTAGTCAGAAGAGGACTGAAGGAAAACCTACATGGGTAAAGAGACATTTACTGGTGCCTCCTCTAATAGGATTTTCACTTTTTTTTATATAACAAAGTATAGACTTTTAGGATGTCTTCCCTGTTCATCTTTGTCGTCATCTTTTTTAATGTTTGACTTCAAAAAGATACCGAAAATATAAACGCCTGGATGTGAGCCTGAAGGAAGCACTTAACACACTCGGTTCAACAGCGTTTGTCATACAAACACCCACTACCAGGTTTAAATGAAAAGGCGTTCTGGCTGTGAAACGCATCCACAGCAGTTTAGGAAGAACAGTTTGGATCATCATCAGACGCACACACACACACACACACACTTCTGTCAAGCGTGATTCTGTTTAATACACAGTTCTCGTTTCAGCTGTAGAGATTCACAAATGAAGATGTTATCCCTGTCTAGCTTTCCACACTTCCAGAAAGTGTATATCTCATATATATATACACTCACCTAAAGGATTATTAGGAACACCATACTAATACTGTGTTTGACCCCCTTTCGCCTTCAGAACTGCCTTAATTCTACGTGGCATTGATTCAACAAGGTGCTGAAAGCATTCTTTAGAAATGTTGGCCCATATTGATAGGATAGCATCTTGCAGTTGATGGAGATTTGTGGGATGCACATCCAGGGCACGAAGCTCCCATTCCACCACATCCCAAAGATGCTCTATTGGGTTGAGATCTGGTGACTGTGGGGGCCAGTTTAGTACAGTGAACTCATTGTCATGTTCAAGAAACCAATTTGAAATGATTCGACCTTTGTGACATGGTGCATTATCCTGCTGGAAGTAGCCATCAGAGGATGGGTACATGGTGGTCATAAAGGGATGGACATGGTCAGAAACAATGCTCAGGTAGGCCGTGGCATTTAAACGATGCCCAATTGGCACTAAGGGGCCTAAAGTGTGCCAAGAAAACATCCCCCACACCATTACACCACCACCACCAGCCTGCACAGTGGTAACAAGGCATGATGGATCCATGTTCTCATTCTGTTTACGCCAAATTCTGACTCTACCATCTGAATGTCTCAACAGAAATCGAGACTCATCAGACCAGGCAACATTTTTCCAGTCTTCAACTGTCCAATTTTGGTGAGCTTGTGCAAATTGTAGTCTCTTTTTCCTATTTGTAGTGGAGATGAGTGGTACCCGGTGGGGTCTTCTGCTGTTGTAGCCCATCTGCCTCAAGGTTGTACGTGTTGTGGCTTCACAAATGCTTTGCTGCATACCTCGGTTGTAACGAGTGGTTATTTCAGTCAAAGTTGCTCTTCTATCAGCTTGAATCAGTCGGCCCATTCTCCTCTGACCTCTAGCATCAACAAGGCATTTTCGCCCACAGGACTGCCGCATACTGGATGTTTTTCCCTTTTCACACCATTCTTTGTAAACCCTAGAAATGGTTGTGCGTGAAAATCCCAGTAACTGAGCAGATTGTGAAATACTCAGACCGGCCCGTCTGGCACCAACAACCATGCCACGCTCAAAATGGCTTAAATCACCTTTCTTTCCCATTCAGACATTCAGTTTGGAGTTCAGGAGATTGTCTTGACCAGGACCACACCCCTAAATGCATTGAAGCAACTGCCATGTGATTGGTTGGTTAGATAATTGCATTAATGAGAAATTGAACAGGTGTTCCTAATAATCCTTTAGGTGAGTGTATATATATATATATATATATATATATACAGTGAGGGAAAAAAGTATTTGATCCCCTGCTGATTTTGAACGTTTGCCCACTGACAAAGAAATGATCAGTCTATAATTTTAATGGTAGGTGTATTTTAACAGTGAGAGACAGAATAACAGCAAAAAAATCCAGAAAAACGCATTTCAAAAAAGTTATACATTGATTTGCATGTTAATGAGGGAAATAAGTATTTGATCCACTATCAATCAGCAAGATTTCTGGCTCCCAGGTGTCTTTTATACAGGTAACGAGCTGAGATTAGGAGCACTCTCTTAAAGGGAGTGCTTCTAATCTCAGCTCGTTACCTGTATAAAAGACACCTGTCCACAGAAGCAATCAATCAGATTCCAAACTCTCCACCATGGCCAAGACCAAAGAGCTGTCCAAGGATGTCAGGGACAAGATTGTAGACCTACACAAGGCTGGAATGGGCTACAAGACCATCGCCAAGCAGCTTGGTGAGAAGGTGACAACAGTTGGTGCGATTATTGGCAAATGGAAGAAACACAAAATAACTGTCAGTCTCCCTCGGTCTGGGGCTCCATGCAAGATCTCCCCTCGTGGAGTTTCAATGATCATGAGAACGGTGAGGAATCAGCCCAGAACTACACGGGAGGATCTTGTTAATGATCTCAAGGCAGTTGGGACCATAGTCACCAAGAAAACAATTGGTAACACACTACGCCGTGAAGGACTGAAATCCTGCAGCGCCCGCAAGGTCCCCCTGCTCAAGAAAGCACATGTACAGGCCCGTCTGAAGTTTGCCAATGAACATCTGAATGATTCAGAGGAGAACTGGGTGAAAGTGTTGTGGTCAGATGAGACCAAAATCGAGCTCTTTGGCATCAACTCAACTCGCCATGTTTGGAGGAGGAGGAATGACCCCAAGAACACCATCCCCACCGTCAAACATGGAGGTGGAAACATTATGCTTTGGGGGTGTTTTTCTGCTAAGGGGACAGGACAACTGCACCGCATCAAAGGGACGATGGACTGGGCCATGTACCGTCAAATCTTGGGTGAGAACCTCCTTCCCTCAGCCAGGGCATTGAAAATGGGTCGTGGATGGGTATTCCAGCATGACAATGACCCAAAACACACAGCCAAGGCAACAAAGGAGTGGCTCAAGAAGAAGCACATTAAGGTCCTGGAGTGGCCTAGCCAGCCTCCAGACCTTAATCCCATAGAAAATCTGTGGAGGTAGCTGAAGGTTCAAGTTGCCAAACGTCAACTTCGAAACCTTAATGACTTGGAGAGGATCTGCAAAGAGGAGTGGGACAAAATCCCTCCTGAGATGTGTGCAAACCTGGTGGCCAACTACAAGAAACGTCTGACCTCTGTGATTGCCAACAAGGGTTTTGCCACCAAGTACTAAGTCGAAGGGGTCAAATACTTACTTCCCTCATTAACATGCAAATCAATTTATAACTTTTTTGAAATGCGTTTTTCTGGATTTTTTTGTTGTTATTCTGTCTCTCACTGTTAAAATACACCTACCATTAAAATTATAGACTGATCATTTCTTTGTCAGTGGGAAAACGTACAAAATCAGCAGGGGATCAAATACTTTTTCCCCTCACTGTATATATATATATATATATATATATATATATATATATATATGTATTTTTTTTTTTCAAATCTGGAATTTCTGAGGATTTGCAGAGCTAAACCTAGGATCTGTAGAGCACATCTTTTAGCACAGTTTAGCTAAATTTCTCTAAATAATAATATATATATATTCCACCACAATGTAATCCTACCTCAATCTGTAATCAAAATCTTAATTTCAGACAGGGCCAGCTATTAATAAGACTAATCCCTACATAAATTGAGTTTTTTTACTCTGAACTGATGATGATATATCAAGACGATACACATTTTCACATTTTCACGCGCACCGAACTGCATGGGTTTGCACACCACAATCATAAATCAATAACTCTGGCATAAACAGCCATAAATTCCATTTCACCAGCAGCACAATTAGCTGAAGCTGACAGGGGTGATATTTTTCTTTCCTACGGTCTGGATAAACGTTCAGTTGGTTTAGAGAATTTATAATAGGCATTAAATGGAAATACGAGTCTGCGAGGTCCTCCAATGCACACTATTTGCAGTAGCCGTTACAGAACGAATTAGGAGAGCTGTGAGCTTCTGGTTGCAGACTGACCTGATCACGTGCGCTGATCGCAGAGGTGCAGTCCATGGCAACAGCGACCTGGCCATTATAATTTAGATTCAAATCTAAAGTGTGACCTAACTCCCTCAAACCTTTCATTACCACCCCAGGAAGGGTGGCACTGCTTTCCTCAAAGTATTCATCTGCTTTGTGACCAAGAAAGCCACTGGGCCTCTTTCTGGGCCTGTTATTGATCTGAGGAATAACTCAAATTAGTTTATTAGTGTTTAATAATGAAATGCTATTGTGTGTGGGTCGGGGGAGGGATTTTAAATGAGTGTTTACTTACTGCTGTGTGGGTGAGAATGGTGCTTAGCTGGATTAGCATTGAGCGCGCCTGTTTAAAAGGCTCATGGTTACAGATGTTCAGGTGGAATGCGGATCATGTGTTTCTGATCTCGGGGAGAGAGAGAAACAAGTCAGAGACGTGGATCTGTTGCGCCGGGTAACAAGTCTGCAGGAAAGAGGAAAGAAAGACCCGCGTGATAACCCAGTAAAAACAGGATGGACGTCTGTGAGGAGAGAGAGAGAGAGAGAGAGCGAGCGAGCGAGAGAGAGAGAGCAGGTTTTGGTTGTCGTCTTTCTGTGTTTTATTGTCTGCGTGCTGGGCAGCTCCAGTGTGTGTATGGGGGGGTTAACCATCCAGGAGGAAAGGAAGCTGTTTGCGCCATGAAATAAACTGCACTGGATGTTTATAATCGTCTCTAAGGGTGGAGCCATCCTTGATGAAATCCATACAAAGAAGTTTAGTTTTATTGATGGAGCGAGAGTACGTTGGTCCCCCAAGCCACCTCCTGCAGAGCCATGAGCCCCCCGCCATGCTTCCTTCAGCTGCCTTGGACGCCAGCAGCCACCGACTCCTGCTCAGAGACGAGGGTTCGAGACAGCGTGGATCAGGGATGCTTTGATCTGGAAAGAGGATTACCAGGGAATCAACCAAAACATTCTGCTAGCTGATTATGACTTTAAGCTGCTTCGCTCGGGAGGGGGGGGGGGTGGGATGGGTATTAGCTTCTTTCCTTCTCTTGTTTCCCTGGGGAGCAATGGGAGGATGGTGTATGGGGGGGGTCCCTTTTAGAGGAAAATATTAGGAAGCCCCTCATATCAGAACATTTGAACACAGTAGGCCGTTCAGGAATGAGACAAGAGACTCCTCACAGCAGGAACTGTACAATATTGTGTAACTAATTTAATTCCTATCTAATTACAAAATAACAAAGCTGACGCACACAGGAAACTGCCATTAGAAAGACAATGATGCGCAGGTTGGGCTATGCAATCCCTCTTCTAGATCTCACTGATTATGTCTACCAGATTACACAGGGACGCCCGTTTTAATGCGTCTCCTAATCTACCTGCCTTCTCCTGTTCCCCCTTCCCTGTAACGCTGCAATCCAACACCCTGCCACCCGTCCCCCCAGCAGACGCTACCACTCTGCTCCTAATCGCTGTCGCCGCCTCCTATCGCATTCCATCAAGCTCCTCCGCAGCCTTGCCAGGAATCCTAATGCACTGCGGTGGACAGGCTGCGGAGATGAAGGCCTGCTGGGATATTCTCTGGAGGACTGACGGGCTGGGGGAAGCCGCTCTCGAATGGGATGGGAGGGGTTGGAGTCTGGAATTCTGCCAAGAACAGGGAAGCAGATCGCAGACGGGAATCCCTGGCAAGCGCTGGGGGAGCTGGAGCATTCCCAGTTATTTGTGTGTCACAGAATTCCCACCAGGGAGAGAGGCCGCCATGTGCTGCCGTTGCTGTCCCCTCCCACCCGCCAGTGCTCCTCCAATCCCAGGTGCGTTGAGATGTCAGTGGGAGGAGCCTAACTGACCCAATCCCTACCCAGCAATCCCTCCCAAAGCAGTCGTTTCCACAGATCCAGAGACTGACTGACGGACTCTCTTGGCCTCTTCATTAAGCTTTTCCAATTGAAGGACAGAGCTATGTTATTTGATTTTAGTTTCTCTCACTATATATAGATTTATTTTTAAATCTACCAAAGGTCAAAGAGTTGTCAGAAATGTTTACAAAACCGCCTGCAGCCTGTGACGGTTCAGCTTTGGTTATAACGTGTGAGAAATACTGCATATTGATAGACTTGTGTACAATAAACAGAGTTTCAAATAAGTTAACCAATATAGCATGAATTAATTTAGATACCATATGCCTCCCAGCACAGCGTCTCTCCATACTGGGCTTTCCTTTGCGAGAAAGACAGATTGCTGGAACAGAAACTAATTTGGGAAAGTGTATTCAAAAAGATTTGCATCCAACTGAGAATTAATCATGGTGTGTTGCTTAGCTAATGGCAAAGTGTGAAGAATCCCCAATAAGGGCTATAAATAACAACTAGTGTGGAGCTCACATTCGAGACTCAGGGCCCGGAGCAGATTTCTCTTCCTTCCTTTCTTTTCTTTCGTTTTATGTACTGGACGCACAGTCTCTGCACAGACCTCCATTTAAAGATTAATGTATCGACATTAAGAGGGACATTTAATATTACCTTACGGTGTAATACATTATAATAAGTTCATGCTTCAAACACTTTTTCTTCATCTTTCTTTCTTTTAAGTAAGATAGAGTTCGATTCTATTCATTTTTTTTAGATCCCATCCAATTCACCAACGATCAAAATGATCAAGAGCACTGTGCTTAGTGCTTCGCGACAGGAATCGGGAATCTGAGAGCAGGACGGGTGAGCTCTTGGCAGAAAAACACAAGGTGGCGAGGTGAGCGTGGCCATTTTCCACTTTGCAATACGGCCTGCCCTCTTGACAAATCACAGCCGTCTCCGCGCAGGACTCCGACTCAATCACCGCGGCTCCAGGACCGGAGACTGACAAGTCGAACGCTGCTCGGGACAGTTCCTTCGTTCACAATAAAACGAAAGCAGCTGGAGACATCAGCAGTAACCAACGGCTGCAGTTCGGCTTCATAAGTCATGCGAGGTAGCAGGCTTCTGGAACATGTCAGCTTCTAATTACATACTCTGTCAAAACAATCTCCCTTCAGGCAATAGCGCAATTACCCCATTCCTAGAACCCAGATCCCAAGAAGGCCCAGCCCGGCAGGATTTATGTGCAGCGGTAGCCTGTATGAATCAACTTCAGAAGACGTTGGTTGACAACTTAAAGGTCTTGTATATTGGCAACGCTGAATTAAAAAATAATAATAATGCCAGTATCATCAGAATATACTTACATTGTTCTCCTTTATAAAAAGAATGAACCTACTGATCTGGAGAAAATAAACAATGAAATTATCCATTACTTTTTTTTTCTCAGCCCGGAAACCAGCCAACCGAATAAAACCACGCTTGTGTACGAATGTATCTACCGTCAGCAGTACATCAACCGTTTCAGGGACAGCGCAGTAGGTGGCAGCACTAGTGACAAGCATCTGAATACCAGGTACGAATCAAATAAGCCGAGGCAATTCTGAGGCAAACATAATGACCGGAGCAATAATTCCGGAGGCAAGAAAAGAGATTTACAATGAACGAATGAACAAATTGGATGGAACTTACAGGACTGCGTTGTACAAATAGAAAATTGTATTCTGTGCTGTTGATTCCCTTAGGGGCCACGCCCATTCCTTTTTCAAGCGTTCATTAATGTGAAATAGCAAGCAATGTCCTGGATGATGACACAGTACACATACACAAACACTATTATTGTTATACGTCACAACAGAGCATGATGTGACTTTTGAAGATGATCATAAGTGAAGATGCACAGCTTAGGCTGGGATCGATTCTGTTTATGGCTGATAATGTCTCACAATAGAAAAGTCAACGTGCACAGCCTATACACACACCTCTGTGAAGGGAATTGGAATTTCAGTGCATTTTCTATATCATTTTCAGTTTCAAACACTGTGTCATAAAGGATCAACACAATCATCAAAGCAGCCAGAACGAGAGCATGATCCGATCGAAACAGAATGATCTGTGATAGTCTGAATGAGACACCCACCCCCTGGAGCAGACTGCGCTTTTACCTCTGGAAGTTTACGTCTTACCATTGTACCATTTCAGGTTATTCACTGGACTTGAACTGCTTACATTTCAATAAAAACTGGAAAAAGTGGGGTGTTCTAAAACTTTTGAGCGATAGTGTATATATATACAGACAGGTGACAAATTAAAGGAAAAACCTGAATAAATGAGTGGAGGAACATAACGACTGCAGATGCCTCCAAACAGGTGTACTGCATTATACAATTAAGCAATTAACATCCTGTCATGCTCTGTGGCATGTGTAAAAATGCTGAGCAGGCTCAGTTGACCTTGACCTTGGATCAAGATGGCGAGAGGAAAGGATCTAAGTGACTTTGACAGAGGGGTCATTATTGTGACACGAATGGCAGGAGCTTCAGTCATAAAGACACTCAACTGGCTTGTGTTCTGGACAGGTGGGCGAGTGCATGTGTGGGACACCAAGAGAACAGGACAGGCCTGACTGCTGGACCCCTACAGTGAGGGGGTCCGGAGGCTCTGTTTCTGTGGGGGGTATTTTCCTGGCATGGTTTGGGTTCACTTGTTCCCTTAGTGGAAAGGGTCCCTGCAAATCATGACAGAGTTATTCTGAGTGATCAACTTTATCCTATGGTGACACATTTCTCTCCTGATGAGAATGTCTCTTCCAGGATGACAATGCCCCATCCACAGGGCCCGAGGGTCACTGAATGGTGTGATGAGTATGAAAATGATGTGACTCATATGCTATGGCCTTCACAGTCACCAGATCTCAACCCAATTGAACACCTGTGGGAGATTATGGACCGACGTGTTAGACAGCGCTCTCCACCACCATCATCAAAACCCCAAATGAGGGAATATCTTTTGGATGAATAGTGTTCATCCCTCCAGTAGAGTCCAGATACTCATAGAATCTGTGCCAAGAGCATTGAAGCTGTTCTGGCAGCTCATACCTTACTGAGATCTAGTCCCATGATCTATTGAAATTATATATATATATATATATATATATATATATATACAGTGAGGGAAAAAAGTATTTGATCCCCTGCTGATTTTGTACGTTTGCCCACTGATAAAGAAATGATCAGTCTATAATTTTAATGGTAGGTGTATTTTAACAGTGAGAGACAGAATAACAGCAAAAAAATCCAGAAAAACGCATTTCAAAAAAGTTATCAATTGATTTGCATGCAGAATGGGCCGACTGATTCAAGTTGATAGAAGAGCAACTTTGACTGAAATAACCACTCGTTACAACCGAGGTATGCAGCAAAGCATTTGTGAAGCCACAACACGTACAACCTTGAGGCGGATGGGCTACAACAGCAGAAGACCCCACCGGGTACCACTCATCTCCACTACAAGTAGGAAAAAGAGGCTACAATTTGCACAAGCTCACCAAAATTGGACAGTTGAAGACTGGAAAAATGTTGCCTGGTCTGATGAGTCTCGATTTCTGTTGAGACATTCAGATGGTAGAGTCAGAATTTGGCGTAAACAGAATGAGAACATGGATCCATCATGCCTTGTTACCACTGTGCAGGCTGGTGGTGGTGGTGTAATGGTGTGGGGGATGTTTTCTTGGCACACTTTAGGCCCCTTAGTGCCAATTGGGCATCGTTTAAATGCCACGGCCTACCTGAGCATTGTTTCTGACCATGTCCATCCTTTTATGACCACCATGTACCCATCCTCTGATGGCTACTTCCAGCAGGATAATGCACCATGTCACAAAGGTCGAATCATTTCAAATTGGTTTCTTGAACATGACAATGAGTTCACTGTACTAAACTGGCCCCCACAGTCACCAGATCTCAACCCAATAGAGCATCTTTGGGATGTGGTGGAATGGGAGCTTCGTGCCCTGGATGTGCATCCCACAAATCTCCATCAACTGCAAGATGCTATCCTATCAATATGGGCCATCATTTCTAAAGAATGCTTTCAGCACCTTGTTGAATCAATGCCACGTAGAATTAAGGCAGTTCTGAAGGCGAAAGGGGGTCAAACACAGTATTAGTATGGTGTTCCTAATAATCCTTTAGGTGAGTGTATATATATATATATATATATATATTCTTTATATATTTTGAGATACTTCTAAATAATCTTCAGGACAGATTTGACACATTGTAATTCATCCACAGGTGTATAAAGTAATAAATGTGGCTGCTCCAAATTTGACATTTAAAAAAGAAAGGGAAACGTAATAGGAATATTTGTTATGTGGAAATCCAGCTGTTTTGCTGAGTTCTACCTGTGGTGTATTTACATTTATCTGTTCTATTGCTCTTCCCAGTGTGACACACTGCATTATTGATACAGCTTTGTTATTATTGTTGTTTTGTAAAGGATAGCCACGGTGGCAGTCTAGCTGGATGGAAGATGTGAGTTTTTCCTTGAACTGCTCTTCAGTCGTTTGCTAAAACGTGGAGTAAGATTCGCCGACTGTTGACACACACCCTTTAGTGAAAGGTCAAAGGTCGGCCCAATCGGCCCAGCTGCCACAGCGGTATGTTCTGTTTTTGACGGCTGTCTATTGGAAATCCATTATACGGGGTCTCTCAGGCTTCACGGCATTGATTATCTGTCAGAGTCGGGCGCAAACGGCCTTGTGTGAGGTGGTGCGGGGCACATACTGAGGGAGAGGAGGATCTGAATTACTGGAGTGGGGAGGGGAAGAGAGCATGGCTTGACAGGTTAAATTCCCAGAGAGAGAGAATCTGTAAAAGAGAGGCTACTGGAAGAGATCCTGGCAGGGCATTACATTAGTCAAGGCTGAACTTTTAACTCAACAGCAGTGCTCCGCATTATCCAAAAGACTGGATTCGAAGCAGGTCAACCAGAAAGGATTCTGCACTGGTGTGATATAGAGACGATGCACACTAGAGTGATTCATAGTGCCATCCCATCCTCACAGACTTCTGATTTTAGATAAAACAAACAAGCACAACACCCTGCAAACGCACGAGAGCAGGAATACAGGAACCCCCAGAGGCCTTAATATCAATGTGCAACACGGAGCAGGGATGCAGTAACAGTCCTGCTGGGTTTGAATCCCAGTTTTGCCTTTCAGGGGGCATCGGCCACGGTGAATCCCCACGATCAGACTTCGACTCTTATGGACCTAAAGAGATCACAGTGCAGGCAAAATTAATTCAGCTCATTAGATATGGAGACCAGCTGAAATCCCAAACTGAGATACAATTACTGGACTATAGTTTGGTAAAACAAGCAAGTTTCTTCACCCTGTATAAAGGAACAGGGGATTAACACATGAGAAGATGAGCAGTGAGGCCACATTATGTTCCCCAGAGACAGACAAGATAAAATGGAGCAAAGCAGAATCTGGTCAGATTAATTATCGCTTATAACAGAATTTAATTAGCACACATGGTGATGCCTATCTATAATTAACTGCCAATCCATTAATTATGAATACATCAAAATGAATTTTTAATGACTACATAGCACTCGAACTTCATCCCACAAACTGGAAGAGGGAGCTTAACAAATTGTCAGCGATCAAAACCACTTGGTCTTGTGACTCAAAAGAAACAACACCCAGTGCTGAGCTGCGTCAGGAGAGGGGAGAGACTGAAAAGGGGAAGAGCAGAGAGAGACAGAGAAGGACAGAGAGAGGTGAACCGCAAGACAATGACAAATGAGACCAGTGATACCAAAATGTTGATGTGGCACATTGGCAGGCCATCAGGCATCAACAGATGTGCTCTGGAAATAAAACAAACAAATACAAACGACAAAACTTCCCATCTATTTAAGTTACAGCAGTTCCTCAAAGAAACAAAGATTGGTGTGCCGCAAAATACTCTGAGAACAAAGAGCTGTAAGAATTGAGAGACGTGGAATCTTCACAAATTCAGAAATGTGCATTTTTTCCAATTTGATCGTACAGGGTGGGATTCCAGATATCCTTGATTTTATTGCATCTTCTCCTCCGGGGGTCCTTCTGATAGACCAGCTGTCCTACCTGTAAAGCACCTTGAAATTATGAACCCTCTCCCTCTGATCAACAGCAGCTTCCATACAGTGTTTAGCGCTCTGGAATACAGTCTATAGATTCTCCAGAAGGTCTGCCATCCAATCTGAAACTCTGTCCCCTGTTAGCACCTGGTCACCTCTTCCAAGCAAAAAGTTGCCATAAACTCCAGATTCATTGAGCTGTAGTTGTACGTATTACATTCTACCTGCCTCATACCCCTGCTAGTAAAAGCAATAGGCCTTGTTCTACCTTCATTCTCCTGAGAAAGTACTGCCCCAAGCCTTCTACGACTCCCATCAATTTAAAGAATGAAAGGCAACACTGGTGACTAGCTTTGCTCTGAGTGACTGAATAGCTTGTTCACATACCTCTGTCCAGCGTTCCCCAAAAGGCATCTTAGTTATTTTTCCTTTCAATTCAGCTATCAGATGGGGCAAGGGTGCAGCAAGCTTAGCAAAACCTTCAACAAAACATTGATAATCGTTGGTGAAGCTGAGAAAAGACTAACTCCTGTACATACTGAGGCTCCACACTTGCAGTCACTGCAGCAATCTTCCCTAGATGTGTAGCCCTCCTTGTGCAGAGACAACATGCCCCAGATAGTTCACCTCCTTACAAAAGAAACAGCATTTATTAAATGTATGTTGTAACCTCTGCAACACCAGCTCCAGCCATTGCAAATGCTGTTCAATTGAAGAAAATATTACAATATCATCAAGCTATAACAAAAGGGATTGTAAGCTTTGATCACCAAAAATGCATCCCATAAGTCCGTGGAAGGTGCCTGGGGCAAAAAAAATACCAAAAGGCATTCGATTAAACTCAGTAATCCCAAATGGAGTACAGAAAGCCATTTTTGGGTGATCTAACTTGGCTACAGGAACTTGATTACAGCCACCAGCTACAACCAATTTGGAGAACCATTGAGCACCAATGAGGGCATTCAAGGACTGCTCTATCCTGGGCAGGGGGTAAGCATCTCTTTGAGTCTTAGAATTCAGTTGGTGATAATCCACACACATCCTCAGAGTGTCATCCATCTTCTGGGCCAACACAAAGGGGGAAGAATAACTCTCCCTAATGACCTGGGAACCCAGCGATTGTCTAATGTGACTCTTGACGGCCTCATAATGTGTTGAAGGGATGCATCTCTAGTGCTGCCAAGGGATCTGGTGCTCTGTAAGTGAGGTACAGCCTAAATCTCCTTCATCCTTAACAAACATACCTTGATATTTAACCAACAAATCTCTAATAGCCGGTTGTTCTTGAGGATTGAGTACTGACAGCTCTATAGCCTCTACCTCAAAGCATGGTCTGGATGTCACCCCTACTCCTTGTGACTGGATATGGGCTATATGTCCTTGAGCTGTTGACTCAATCAAACCAAACCAATCAAATCCTCAGATGGCCCCAACACGTCAGCCTGGTAATGTGCACCAATAATAACTCTAGGTCAAATAAGCCACATTACTCCCTACATTCACAATGGGGACTTGCACTAGGCCTCTCTCCATAGTTAAAAATGCAGGGGTGATTAACACACCAGGTGGCAGATACTTTTACCAGGATGCTCCAGTTCCAGTAATGCTATTGAAAGCTCAAGAATAGAACCTTTGGGGCAGGTGGCTGGGATCAATTATTGTTTATTTTTATTCTATGACCAATATTTTTTTGCACCATTATTATTATTATTATTATTATTATTATTATTATTATTATTATTATTATTATTATTATTATTAAGTCCAGGGCGACTTACAACATAAGTGCAAAACAAAGTGCAAGAATACAGTTGAGTACAAGGCATCAAACATTACAAAATCAAATTTACATTATACAAAGCAATTCAAAGTATATTACATTTTACAAATTCCAATTTACACAGGTAAGTACAGTGACATATCTTGCCGACTACGCCAAAATGTGGCACCTACTATAATTAAGCAGGAACTATGCCCTGTAAGTGTAATAGAATAGCTTATTACACTCACCTAAAGGATTATTAGGAACACCTGTTCAATTTCTCATTGATGCAATTATCTAACCAACCAATCACATGGCAGTTGCTTCAATGCATTTAGGGGTGCGGTCCTGGTCAAGACAATCTCCTGAACTCCAAACTGAATGTCTGAATGGGAAAGAAAGGTGATTTAAGCAATTTTGAGCGTGGCATGGTTGTTGGTGCCAGACGGGCCGGTCTGAGTATTTCACAATCTGCTCAGTTACTGGGATTTTCACGCACAACCATTTCTAGGGTTTACAAAGAATGGTGTGAAAAGGGAAAAACATCCAGTATGCGGCAGTCCTGTGGGCGAAAATGCCTTGTTGATGCTAGAGGTCAGAGGAGAATGGGCCGACTGATTCAAGCTGATAGAAGAGCAACTTTGACTGAAATAACCACTCGTTACAACCGAGGTATACAGCAAAGCATTTGTGAAGCCACAACACGTACAACCTTGAGGCGGATGGGCTACAACAGCAGAAGACCCCACCGGGTACCACTCATCTCCACTACAAATAGGAAAAAGAGGCTACAATTTGCACAAGCTCACCAAAATTGGACAGTTGAAGACTGGAAAAATGTTGCCTGGTCTGATGAGTCTCGATTTCTGTTGAGACATTCAGATGGTAGAGTCAGAATTTGGCGTAAACAGAATGAGAACATGGATCCATCATGCCTTGTTACCACTGTGCAGGCTGCTGGTGGTGGTGTAATGGTGTGGGGGATGTTTTCTTGGCACACTTTAGGCCCCTTAGTGCCAATTGGGCATCGTTTAAATGCCACGGCCTACCTGAGCATTGTTTCTGACCATGTCTATCCCTTTATGACCACCATGTACCCATCCTCTGATGGCTACTTCCAGCAGGATAATGCACCATGTCACAAAGGTCGAATCATTTCAAATTGGTTTCTTGAACATGACAATGAGTTCACTGTACTAAACTGGCCCCCACAGTCACCAGATCTCAACCCAATAGAGCATCTTTGGGATGTGGTGGAACGGGAGCTTCGTGCCCTGGATGTGCATCCCACAAATCTCCATCAACTGCAAGATGCTATCCTATCAATATGGGCCATCATTTCTAAAGAATGCTTTCAGCACCTTGTTGAATCAATGCCACGTAGAATTAAGGCAGTTCTGAAGGCGAAAGGGGGTCAAACACAGTATTAGTATGGTGTTCCTAATAATCCTTTAGGTGAGTGTATATCCCAAAGACTACCGCACCCTAGTTTATATAGACGTAGGGGACCTTTAAAATCATGACCAAGACAAATTTGGGTTCGCCTCACACAACCACTCTCAAACAAATGAAAGTATGTAGTTGCATTTTAGTTGAAAATGCAGTTACAAGCAGTTTTATTCAATGACAGATTGTATGAGACAAACCAGCGCTGCCAATAACAGTGACTAGATGTATTCACAAGGATCAATGTAGAAGCATGATAGTGGACTTCTAGTAATACAACAAATCAACATTAAGAGAAACACAAGGGTGTGTACCAGTAATTATAAAAATGATAGATTATAAAACGTTACCAACCACAGACACAGGAAGAGTGAAAAACAATACAAACACAGTAAAACATGCAAAAGGAAAACAGAAGACAACCACAAACGCTAAGTGCAAAATCAATTATATTAATCGTGTCAAACTCAAATCCACCAAAAAGTAAAACGTGATTTTGCGAGTCTGTGCAGTTAATGCAGCCATGATAGGGTCGCACTTTCAAGTAAAACTACACTGGCAGCTCACAACCGTCCCTAGAGTGTAAAAACACTTCAATGAAATAAAATAAGTACAAAATGGAGCCAGAGCATCTGCCAAAAAATACCAAAAGACAAAACAATTCAATAGAGAAACTGGAATTAGAATATGCTATTTACATGACTCTCCACAAACCAGCTCACCCTGCAGAATACCTTCAATATCAACTGGCTTACCTGACGTGTTACAGGAAGAGAAGGAAATGCAGACGCCTTTTATAAGGTTAACCAACCTACACACAGTCCTAGTGTCCCACCTGCCACAACAAACATCCAAATCATCCATCTGATTTACTGGGAACAATATGTTAAACATCCAAACATCTCCATCCTGGAAGCTAGAGCAAAAATAAATGCACATGCCATTAATTTAAATCAGTAAAAAAGCAACTTTAACAAAAGCCTATGTTTACTGGGGGCCCTAATCCTAACTTGGACCAAAATATAACCATAATTTCATCACTTAACTTCATATAAATGGATAATAATGATCTGCAAACAAGCTAAATAACCTTCCAGCTTCTGTGTCCCTAATAATAATAAGATGAACAATAATATCTGACGGGTCAGCTCAAGTGTCCTTGGGTCCTCAGCTATTGTTATGTACAGTATATTTTTAGGACATATCTTTTTCTAAAATGAAACATAACACTCAGAGGGGAACTCCCCGAGATGCTTTTTATCGCTCTCCCTCGACCTATTTCTAATTTATCTTTCAATCTGTTCTTTCACTCCACCTCTCCCTGATGCATCTCCCCTCTCGGTATCTCTTCCACCCTCTCCTGCTGTTATTCTTCTCTGCCATGTTCCAGAATCCCCTTCCTCCGCCAAACGTACACACACCAAACATCAATCTCCCACTCTTTGCATATCTCTCTCTCTCTCTCTCTCTCTCTCTCTCTGCCTTGTAATGCCTCCACAACCGATGACAGTAAATGAGCCTTGCAGATGCAGAGGCAGAAACCTTGAGAATCTCAGCCGAATCGCTTCACGTTGTGCACAGATTTTATAGTCAAGGTTGGGGTCGTGAGCCCTGCGGAGGGCTTCACACAAAACCCAGGTCAAACACAAACAATAGGCTGTGTGTTACTGTTGGTGCTCATCTTTTCAGGAAAGTTTGGGATAGGGTTAATAGAGACAAGGGGCCTGCCTGAGATTCTTTAAGTGCTTCTGATTGTTCCCGATTTATTTCTGATCTATCCATCTATCTATCTGTGTGCAATTATAAATACTAATGACCACATTATTTATCGTCCGTATATCCATAATTGTTTAGTTATGCCTTTACAGAAAAAAGTATTTGATCCCCTGCTGATTTTGTACGTTTGCCCACTGACAAAGAAATGATCAGTCTATAATTTTAATGGTAGGTGTATTTTAACAGTGAGAGACAGAATAACAACAAAAAAATCCAGAAAAACACATTTCAAAAAAGTTATAAATTGATTGCATGTTAATGAGGGAAATAAGTGTTTGATCCCCTATCAATCAGCAAGATTTCTGGCTCCCAGGTGTCTTTTATACAGGTAACGAGCTGAGATTAGGAGCACTCTCTTAAAGGGACTGCTCCTAATCTCAGCTCGTTACCTGTATAAAAGACATCTGTCCACAGGAGCAATCAATCAATCAGATTCCAAACTCTCCACCATGGCCAAGACCAAAGAGCTGTCCAAGGATGTCAGGGACAAGATTGTAGACCTACACAAGGCTGGAATGGGCTACAAGACCATCGCCAAGCAGCTTGGTGAGAAGGTGACAACAGTTGGTGCGATTATTCGCAAATGGAAGGAACACGACTGTCAGTCTCCCTCGGTCTGGGGCTCCATGCAAGATCTCACCTCGTGGAGTTTCAATGATCATGAGAACGGTGAGGAATCAGCCCAGAACTACACGGGAGGATCTTGTTAATGATCTCTAGGCAGCTGGGACCATAGTCACCAAGAAAACAAGTGGTAACACACTATGCCGTGAAGGACTGAAATCCTGCAGTGCCCGCAAGGTCCCCCTGCTCAAGAAAGCACATGTACAGGCCCGTCTGAAGTTTGCCAATGATCATCTGAATGATTCAGAGGAGAACTGGGTGAAAAGGTTGAGGTCAGATAAGACCAAAATCAAGCTCTTTGGCATCAACTCAACTCACCATGTTTGGAGGAGGAGGAATGACCCCGAGAACACCATCCCCACAGTCAAACATGGAGGTGGAAAGATTATGCTTTGGGGGTGTTTTTCTGCTAAGGGGACAGGACAACTGCACCGCATCAAAGGGACGATGGACGGGGCCATGTACTGTCAAATCTTGGGTGAGAACCTCCTTCCCTCGGCCAGGGCATTGAAAATGGGTCATGGATGGGTATTCCAGCATGACAATGACCCAAAACACACAGCCAAGGCAACAAAGGAGTGGCTCAAGAAGAAGCACATTAAGGTCCTGGAGTGGCCTAGTTAGTCTCCAGACCTTAATCCCATAGAAAATCTGTGGAGGGAGCTGAAGGTTCGAGTTGCCAAACGTCAGCCTCGAAACCTTAATGACTTGGAGAGAATCTGCAAAGAGGAGTGGGACAAAATCCCTCCTGAGATGTGTGCAAACCTGGTGGCCAACTACAAGAAACGTCTGACCTCTGTGATTGCCATCAAGGGTTTTGCCACCAAGTACTAAGTCGAAGGGGTCAAATACTTATTTCCCTCATTAACATGCAAATCAATTTATAACTTTTTTGAAATGCGTTTTTCTGGATTATTTTGTTGTTATTCTGTCTCTCACTGTTAAAATACACCTACCATTAAAATTATAGACTGATCATTTCTTTGTCAGTGGGCAAACGTACAAAATCAGCAGGGGATCAAATACTTTTTTCCCTCACTGTATATATGGTAAAATATATAGTCGGATCCTCCAAAACGCTGTGTCAGAAAGAGGATAACTTTTCTCGGTTCTCTGCTGTTCTCTCCTCTGTCGTTCTCTCACTCTCAATTAAAATTCTGCTGCTTGGACCAGACACAACGCCTCAGTAATAGTGTTTTTGCTGAAGCCATAAGAGTCGTGCTCGAGCCCATTTGCACTACATCATGGCGAACAATCATCTGTCAGTGAATTAAACCAAAAAAGGAAAAGAAAAGGAGAAAAGAAAGATAACAGAAAGGGGTTTGCAGCAATACTCTGATCTTAATGGCATCTTCCCCCTGTCAGACAGATACAGGATTTCACTAAATACCCTCCGTCTTTCTGAGTGTCCTTCCAGAGAGAGACCAGCATTTGTTTTCCCATCAACTATCCCAGCAACAGAAACTTAGATTAAAAAAAATTACAGCGGTTTTCCCTTCTGGGATTTCTAAGCCCTTCTATCGCTTCAAACATGACATATTGACTGAAAGGCTTAGACAGGCCATCACGTAGTGCATTTTATGATATAAACACACTTTTTTTTGTGCAAAAGGATGCTCGGCTTGTTCGCGGAGCCCCGACTCAGCGGCGTTGTGTGTGTTGTCGTTCATTTGGTATTCCGCTCTGGTTCGAGATGAGAGTCAGTCTGATGCATTTGTCTGCCCCGTGCTGTGGATCTCCATTGACAGCTCCACTCAGGAGATACACGGACACCGCTGTCACAGACCCCAGTGTGTGCTCATGCTTTCGCTCCCCGCCTGTGAGTAGGACCTTCAGATCATACAAATGAGCATCGGGGCAGCCTCCTGGCTCTGTGATCAAGGAAGATATTGGTATTGGAAAGAATAAAATGAAATGAAAAACACGTTCACTCTTGCTCGGGGGAATTGCTAATAGATTTGTAATTAAGTGAATACTCTCCGAACATATGTGCCTATGTGTGTGTTCGTGTGTGTCGCTGAGTGCATTGGTATGACATTGAATGACTCCTGGATATCTCGTGTATTTCCCCTGAGTGCTGATGCTGGTTGACGATAAGGTTATAGTTTAAGGCCTCTACTTGTGATCAGTATCAGAGCTCATAGGAGGCAGTGCAGGCAAAATCCATCCTTATTCCTGTGGAGTTCTGCAATCGATTCATGAGGAAATTGTGGCCGTGATATTAAAGAATGACCACCACTGTGTTGAAGTTCAATTTAGAATCAGAATCCGGAACTTCTGCGTTGAGACTGTTGGGACAACCCAATTCATGAGTCATAGATGCAGGCCATTACAATCTGTCGAAGGAAATGGAGCTCCCCGTGGATATTCACTCTCCTCGTTCTCCTACCTTAGCTGTTCCTGATGCACGCTTCAGTAGCCCGAGCCCCCCCCCACGAGCGCTGCATCAGAAAAAGGAAGAAAAGCAACAGAGCATAACTGTAGAAAAGACACGAAGAGAGGAGGAAAAAAAGAAAAACGAGACAAGAGCCAGCTTCAGCATTTCATCTGAAACGGTGCCATTGAAATCATATAGAATGTATATAGAGAAGATATAAAGTTAGATAAGTAAAGAGAAGTGGGCCAAGGGGAGTCAAGTATATTCCTTAATCTGTTCCGAAAACATATCAGCAAACCAGCTCTGGGGGAGGAGGGTGCGAGGGCAAGGTCAATTAAAAAGGTGACCGAAACTGAGATTATGTGCAGATATTAGAGAATTGGTATTTCTGCTCTATCTTCCTTCTGCTTTTATTCCCCACGTTTCCTTCCTTACTTTCTGGACTGCTTTCAAGAAATAATCAATCTCTGTTTATTTGTTTATTTCTGTTAGATAATAGTGAATGCTAATGTGTGTACTGTGTGTTTTAAATACCACTGCTGACACTTCTGCTACTAGGACTTGTATCCCTGCCAAGCAATAGTAGTGTTTCTAACAATAACTCACACCATCACTGTTAGCTGTAATCCAGGCTGTTCACAGGTTTCCCTGCTAAACTGTCTCACTTCCTTGGCTGGGCCAGAGCAGAAGTTGCAGCATGCGCTTTATGGAAATGAATGCACGGCTCATTCATTCATAGCTCCGTTCCTTCATTCATTCATTGAACATGGATGAAAATGATGCATATTCATGAGCTTGAAGTGAGAGGAATGGAAATGTGTGAAAAGTTGTAGCAAAGGCTGAAAGACAGGTGTGTGTATCAGTGACGTCTGTGGGGCTGCATACAGAGGCATCTCACATCCTTGTGGCTGAGAAGCTGGGCCTGTGTGTGTGTGTGCGTGTGTGCGTGTGCGTGTATGAGAGAGAGAGGGAGAGAGCTCTTGCAGCTGAGGAAGAGGGTGCCGAGGGAACGGCAGTGCCTGGGATTATTGATGGGTAATACAGCATTATGAATGAACTGTAGATGGGAGAATCACTTTCCTGTGGTTGCCTGGTTAACAACTGCACACCCACCTACCTACTCTGTCCCCTCCTCTCCTCTCCAGCTCCACATCCCCAGCTTCCTCCTCCCACACGGGCTCCCATACACGCTCTCCCACTCGCACACGCAACACCTCCGGCCTGCCTTTCTCGCTCACCTCCCTTCCTCAGCCCCGAGCCCCCGGGCCCACTCAGAGAGGCCTGTGGTAACCCTTTCTTTCAACTGCAACACTCTCACCGACAGAGAACAGGGAAAGAAAACGAAAACACATAAACTGAGCTGTTATTATGACATTTAGCCGTTTGAGTCGACTAAAACAGAAGGCATTAGTGCTTCATTTGATTGTGGTGCTTTTTCGTTATCTAATTGCTCTTGGAATGTATTTATTTGAATGAGGAACTGGTGCGTTAAGTTTTTATTAGTGTAGACAGCCTTGTCTCTCCCCTGAGTGCCTCACACCCTGATTGTTTGTTCGTGGATTTCTCCCGCTGTGCTGAGCAGCGCAGATCCCTACAGAGAGAACGGCAGCCTTTAAGAATGAGGAGTGGATTTGTGGAGTGGATTTTCTGGGAGAGGAAGACAACTCATCGAAACCTGCAATGACTCAAAACACAGATAAACCAATGCATTAGCTAATGCTGTAATTTCTTCTGTCCAACCATCCCTTTACATTTTCCTGTCAGTCCGGGTGATTTTAGAAAATGTCAGAAGTATACTGAATAGAAGTATACTGAATAGGTGAAATGTTCAGTTGATCTCAGAGTTCCCTGATACAGGTAATGGTGACGTAATCCCTCTCTCTGAATGAAGTACAGTTTACAGACTCCCCTCGCGTCAGTATTTTGGCGTAGCAGTTTGTCGGGGTTGTAGGACTGGCTGCTCTTCACACAAGCATGGACTAAAGCTGAGGAGTATTTTTTGGTTGTGAATCGCATTTCGCAGAGGTCAGATACAGAACCTCACGGGGGCTCAATCCAGAGACACCGAGTAGGGCTGCTTGGGGGGCTCAGATCTCTGCGTTACACACCTGGGCTCTGGTGTTCAGCAGCCCGGTGGTTAGGGAGCTCGGTGGCTGGGTGTTTAGCAACTCAGTGGTTAAATAGCTGCGATAGTGTGTGGCAGACACATTTTTTTTGAATGTTTCAGAGGTTAGTTCTAAGACAGCTGTCAGGAAATCATTACATATGAGCATCTCTATGGTTACAGAAATAATTTAGTGCAACAGGCAGCAGGTCAAGAGAAATCAGTCATTTGTGGGATGGGCCACACATGGAGTGGAAATGATTACATATTTAAGTTCCTCAGGAAATATATATACACAGTGGCTCTCAAAAGTATTCACTCCCCTGGACTTTTCCACATTTCATTGTTACAACATGAAATCAGAATGGATTTAATCAGGAGTTTCTGCCACTGATCAACACAGGACATGTCCATAATGTCAAAGTGAAAAATATAATCTGCAAATTGTTCTAAATTAATTACAGATACCAAACAGAAAATAATTTGCTCTGACACACCTGATTGAGCTGGTGAAACGAATTGTCTGTAGGAGTCACGTGATTAGTTGAATGGAGTCCACCTGTGCAATGAAGGTGAGTCACATGATTTCAGGTTAAATACACCTGTCTCTGGGAGGTCCCACAGTCGGTTAGTACAATTCATAACAAAAATTACATCATGAAGATGAAGGAACATTCAAATCGAATCTGGAATAAGGCTCTTCAAAAGTAGCATATAAGAACATTTCCAAGGCATTGAATACCCCCCAGAGCATAGTAAAGTCCATTATTAAGACATGGAGAGAATATGGCACAACTGTGAATCTGCCTAGATCAGGCCGTCCTCAAACACTGAGTATCCGGGCGAGAAGGGCACTAGTCAGGGAGGCCACCAAGAGGCCTATGGCAACTCTAAAGAGTTACAGTCTTCCACGGGTGAGCTGGGAGACACTGTGCTACTGCAGCAATAGCCCAGGTGCTTCACAAAAGCGGCCTTTATGGGAGAGAAAAAAACTCACTTCTAATCTGGGCTAGAGTTTGCCAGAAGGCATGTGGGCGACTCTGAGACCAAGTGGGGGAAGATTCTATGGTCAGTGCTAAGAGCTGCGTTTGGCGCAAGCCTAACACTGCACATCATCCTGAGAACACCATCCCTACCGTGAAGCATGGTGGTGGCAGCTTCAAGCTATGGGGATGCTTCTCTGCGTCAGGGCCTGGAAACCTTGTAAAGATAGAGGGCAAAATGGATGCAGCAAAGTATAGAGAAATCCTGGAAGAAAACCTGCTGAAGTCTGCAAGAGACCTTGGACTTGGGAGAAGATTTATCTTCCAGCAGGACAATGACCCCAAACATACAGCCAAAGCCACATTGGAGTGGCTTAAAAACAAAAAAGGTAAATGTCCTGGAGTGGCCCAGTCAAAGCCCGGACCTCAATCCAATTGAGAATATGTGGGAAGAGTTGAAAATTGCTGTTCACCAAAGGTCCCCATCCAACGTAATGGAGCTAGATGTGCAGAGCTGGTAGAGACTCATGGCTGTAATTGCTGCCAAAGGTGCCTCTACCAAATATTGACTGATGGGGGTGATTACTGATGCATTCAATTATTTTCTGTTTTGTATTTGTAAATAATTTACAACAATTTGCAGATTGACATTAGATTGACATTATGGACATGTCCTGTGTTGATCAGTGGCAAAAACTCCTGATTAAATCCATTCTGATTTCATGTTGTAAAGTCCAGGGGGGGTTAATACTATTGAGATCCACTGTATATGTTACGTTATGTAATATTAAAAAAAAAAAAATATATATATATATATATACACTCACCTAAAGGATTATTAGGAACACCTGTTCAATTTCTCATTAATGCAATTATCTAACCAACCAATCACATGGCAGTTGCTTCAATGCATTTAGGGGTGTGGTCCTGGTCAAGACAATCTCCTGAACTCCAAACTGAATGTCTGAATGGGAAAGAAAGGTGATTTAAGCAATTTTGAGCGTGGCATGGTTGTTGGTGCCAGACGAGCCGGTCTGAGTATTTCACAATCTGCTCAGTTACTGGGATTTTCACGCACAACCATTTCTAGGGTTTACAAAGAATGGTGTGAAAAGGGAAAAACATCCAGTATGCGGCAGTCCTGTGGGCGAAAATGCCTTGTTGATGCTAGAGGTCAGAGGAGAATGGGCCGACTGATTCAAGCTGATAGAAGAGCAACTTTGACTGAAATAACCAGTCGTTACAACCGAGGTATGCAGCAAAGCATTTGTGAAGCCACAACACGTACAACCTTGAGGCGGATGGGCTACAACAGCAGAAGACCCCACCGGGTACCACTCATCTCCACTACAAATAGGAAAAAGAGGCTACAATTTGCACAAGCTCACCAAAATTGGACAGTTGAAGACTGGAAAAATGTTGCCTGGTCTGATTTCTGTTGAGACATTCAGATGTTAGAGTCAGAATTTGGCGTAAACAGAATGAGAACATGGATCCATCATGCCTTGTTACCACTGTGCAGGCTGCTGGTGGTGGTGTAATGGTGTGGGGGATGTTTTCTTGGCACACTTTAGGCCCCTTAGTGCCAGTTGGGCATCGTTTAAATTCCACGGCCTACCTGAACATTGTTTCTGACCATGTCCATCCCTTTATGACCACCATGTACCCATCCTCTGATGGCTACTTCCAGCAGGATAATGCACCATGTCACAAAGGTCGAATCATTTCAAATTGGTTTCTTGAACATGACAATGAGTTCACTGTACTAAACTGGCCCCCACAGTCACCAGATCTCAACCCAATAGAGCATCTTTGGGATGTGGTGGAACGGGAGCTTCGTGCCCTGGATGTGCATCCCACAAATCTCCATCAACTGCAAGATGCTATCCTATCAATATGGGCCAACATTTCTAAAGAATGCTTTCAGCACCTTGTTGAATCAATGCCACGTAGAATTAAGGCAGTTCTGAAGGCGAAAGGGGGTCAAACACAGTATTAGTATGGTGTTCCTAATAATCATTTAGGTGAGTGTATATATATACATTTTAATGTACAGATGAACTCCACTGTATAAATCATCTATTCTTCTTCTTTGTGAACACGACCCACCACTGATAAATATTTACTCCCCTTCCACACTATCAGACCATATTTGGCCAAGTTTGCATGCTCTGCCTCTGTCAGTCTCCCGTCTGTTTTCCTCTTGCTGTGTTTCTGTGTTTCCCAGTTGGCAGCAGGAGGGCGATCACACGACATACAAGCGCTGTCAGTTGGCCAGTTACTGAGCAGTGTCTCCCCTCCTGATGGAAATATATTTAGGTCAGCCCTGCAGCAGCAGCCAGTGTAACGCAATTATCCAATCTAACCTCTCTCAGTCCCCTGGCGACTGCAGCTCGTCTGCCGGGCCCAGGTCGAGCAGCGGAGGGGAGAGGTCGGGGCAGGTTGTGCACATTCACACTGTACCATCAAGAGTCAGTGGCCAGATCAAACACTGAGCACACTGAAGATACCTCCCAACTCCACAGTCAGAGCCACTTCAGAGCTGACACTATAAGGAGTCAAAGTCAGATGCTGGGTTTTTCGTGTTTGTTTCTCTATGAAGGCTATGCAACAGTGACCTGTAGGGAAGATTAATCTTTGTGAAAGACAGTGTTTTCGGGATGAATGGACAAACTTGCTGGGACTGAACTGCAGAAGAAGAACAAACAAGTTTTTATTTGGCTTTTCTGGAAGCTTTTCTTTTCAGTAAACTTTGCACAAACAACTTGATAACAATGAATACTCCGACAAATTCAAACACACTGCACTTCGCCGCACTGCAACTAAACACAGAGCCGTCCAGGACCCATACAATAACACTACAACCCACCATTACAACACTGCAAGAGAAATACGAGCCAAAACTGACTCCCACGTCACACTGCAGCTTTTGAAACCACTGGCATACTCTGTTCAATATCTTAACTGATCTTTTTACAATTGTTGTTAGAAAACTTAATCTTCCCTGCTGTACAGTACTTGTTTAACAGTCAGACCAATAAACTATTATTGAGCCGAACAGAACTGAATTGGAGGTGAAGTAATTGAATTACACAAGAGCAAAAAGCAAAGCAATTTGAAGTAAGGGTGGATGGATGAGGAGAGATAAACAAAGAGATAAATACAAATGGGGGGGCAAGGGAAACAGGTTTAGACAGGGAGGAAGGGAGAATGGGAGTAAAAGAGAGATGGGGGAAACAGCAGAGAGTGAGGGAGATCAAGAGAGGAGGGAGCAAGAGACCATCGGGGGGAGAGAGCGGAGAGCGAGTACAGCAGAGCGATGTACAAAAGCTGAGAGACAAATCGATGTGAGTGGAATTAAATATTGATTTCTGGAAGGAAGCTACTTCAGTGTAATTGGCTTCCATTCATCCCGAAAACACTGTCTTTCACAAAGATTAATCTTCCCTACAGGTCACTGTTGCATAGCCTCCGCCAGCGCCAGGGGAGGAGGGATGGGAGAGAGCTGGAAATCGCTGCTTTTAAAGAAAGCCTTTACTTGGCTGCAGCTGCGCGAAGGACGGGTGAGGTGGAGGCACAGACATTGTCCCCTTTATGTCAGGGACAGTATGGCCCAGACAAACAGCAATTACTGGGTCAGGACTAGTGGTTGGCTGCTGTCTGGGGCCCTCAGTGTGTTTTCATGGGTGAGAAGCCTGGCCTTTTCATCTGCTGTCAGACTCGCTGACTCACCTGCCATGACTCCAAGGATGGTCAGCACATTCCTGGAGTCTCCGTTGCTGTCTCTGCTTGTTGTTATGCTGCCTTATTATTGAACGGGTGAAAACAAGTCTTTGTTCTAGTTCTTCTGGATGTGTGTGTGTTTGTCATGGGTTGGAATGAAGGTTTGGCATTAATCATCACTTTCGAGGAGACCCAAGTTCTTTGGAAGGCCTTTAATGGAATTGACTTTAATGTTGGGCTGCCTATTCCCAAAACTGCAGGGGATTTCATATGCACTAAGAGACACACACCCTTCACATGATATATTGAAAATACACAGAGATGTATCTGCAGACCTTTCTTCCTTTCTTCCTTTCTGTCTTTCCTTTTTGAAGTGACTCAATGGAGAAGTGAATTTTTAAGGATGAAGATGCATTTCTCTGGGTTTAAAAAACACAAAACCAGAGAAGTGCCTCTAAGTTAACCTAATTCTGCAAATCAACAGAGAGATGCTGAAGACACTGACAAAACAACAATCATTGCAGAGCTCAGCGCCGCCGATTTAACAGCTTCAACCTGACTGTGACCCACAGACACTCCTGCACCCTGGCCCTTTCAATACAAGCACACATCTATACATAACACTGCAGCTGAAGAGAAATTAATATTGTAGTTAACCTACACACTTTGAAACCACACAGAAAGGCAGTTTTAAAAGCACACACACACACACACACATACACATACACACACACCCCCGAGGCACTCCAGATGTAAATGCATGGTGCACACACTGCTGGGTGAGTGAATGCTATGGAAAGAACAGTAATTATAAGACGCTGACACGGAGGAGAAACCAATCAAAGGAGGTGAACAGAACCCCCCACTTCATTTCCATTCCCTAACCCAGTCCCAGTGAGTGATATCCACAGAGGTGTGGGCGGCCTTTTACTGTGTGCAAGACGGGCCATAAAGTCAGAATTTATGGGCATCTAGAGAGGCTTTGTACAACAGCCAGCAAAGCAAAAAAAAAAAGAGACAAAAAATCAATGGGAAGAGAATCTATTTCAATTTACAGCTGTTTAAAATTCCTCCCCGTCCCCCTGCGCTTCCTGTCACTCGGAACTCGGCATTCCACACCGCACTACTCCGGGGGGAAAATGGACATAAAAGCAAAGGCACGAGGTTCCCTGCAAGCCGACGTCTCTCTCGACGGCCTGTGATATATACGGCAAATTTAAAATAACACTTAACTCCTCACACATCAGTTCTAATAGGATCAAGCGCCAGGTCGCTTCGGGAGAAAATACAGAAAGATACGGCTTCCCTAAACGGGCACTACATCAAACCCCGAACACGTGCCGAACCGAAATTTAAGCCTTCAATTCGGTTGGTGAATCATACCGCCTGTACCGAGGGCCTGGTGTATATTTTGGACTACTTTAAAACCAGTAACCAGGTCACTTAATCAATCAATGATCAATGAAGGATTTACAGTCTGACTGCAGTGAGTTTCGTGCCACACATCCTGCCGCTGAATTGAAAGGAAAATAATTACGGAGACACACATGTCCTCCTTGTTCTAACTCTATTTTTAAGTATCAACCAGTTAGAAACATCACAACACAAGCAGGTGGGTGTGAGAGTTTCCAGCGTGTGTAGCAGGGAAAGAGCTCGGGGGGGCAACAGAAGCTGTCGGGGGGAATGGAGGGGGAAATATTTAAAAAAGAGAAGCCGGGACATTAAACAGGCCTGCCACCCGTCACAATCAATCACTGGGACCAAATTAAAAAGCACATTGAACTCTGAAAGCAAAGTAACTTCAGACGGTATGTTCGGCGTGGCATTCGAGTGCTCCTTAGAGCTGAACGCTGAACAAGAGCAGACCGCGCCACAAAGCGCACAACACCTCTGAGCTCTGACTCTCCGATAGTTACTGTTCTAACCATCTTTTTTCACAAATCAATTATCATTCATTAAAAAATTATCTGTTTGTTTAACTGGCAACCACGCCACACCTCTTTTTGCCAGTCATGCCTTCCCTCTCTCTCTCTCTCTCTCCTTCTCCTGAATGCCACTCCCTTGTTTTTCTGTCCAGTTTCCAGCCCCAGCCCCGGTGCCCCTTTCCTCCCGTCACTCCTCTCCTCCTCCACCTCTTCTTTCGAGCAGAGACTCAGGAAGTTTAGGAAGAGAGAAGAAAGCAAGCATGAAAATTGCTCCTGACCGAGTCTGTCATTACAACACAATTGGGGAAAGTTGCGTGTAACCATGAAATACTTGTGGTCCGGTGTGAGGACTGACTGATTGGTAAAAAAGAATCATCAAGTGTTTTGATGGGACACAAACACACACAAACAATACAAGGGAAAAAAAGAAAGGGAAAAAATGTTCCGCAAGAACAACAACAAAAACCTGTTCACCCCAAGTGTTGTCATCTGATATTTAACTCTGACATGACAAACAAACACACAATCACGTAACACACAAAACACACACAGCTGACACACACAAAGCACACACACAAAACACACACTCACAAAAAACATATACACAAACACACAGCAGACACACAAAACACACACACACACCCCGCCCCCACACCACACTCAGTTGTTCCACTTGGGCAGCTCTCTCTCTCCTCAGTGCGGCTCCTCTGACTCTGGCCGGTTTCCAGGCGCTGCGGTATCGTCCCTCATGGTGGCTGGACGTCACACTTCATAAAGGATGGAGAGCAGAAATGAGTCAACAGAGAGATGCTGAACACACGGACACCACGGTATCACCGCACAGCCCAGCGCCGCCCTGTGACCACCCCGGCACCAGCCAGCACCCGGGCCTTTCAATACAAACACACAAGTGAGTGAGTGAGAAATCAGTACTAGGGCCTGTGCTTTTTCTAATCTATATTAACGATCTCGACTCTGGGATAGTTAGCAAACTTGTGAAATTTGCAGATGATACTAAAATAGGTGGCTCAGCAGATACAATCTCAGCAGCACAGGCTATTCAGAGGGACTTAGATAATATTCAGTTGTGGGCCGACACCTGGCAGATTAAATTCAATGTGGACAAGTGCAAGGTAATACATGCACGTAACAAAAATGTCCACTATAGTTACACTATGGGAGGAATAGAAATAGATGAAGTAACGCATGAGAAAGACCTAGGAGTCTATGTGGACTCCTCACTTTCTCCATCCAAACAATGTGGGGAAGCAATAAAAAAGGCAAACACGATGCTGGGGTATATTGTCAAAAGTGTAGAATTGAGAACAAGGGCAGTGATGTTCAGACTGTACAATGCACTAGTTAGAGCTCATCTGGATACTGTGTACAGTTCTGGGCTCCACACTTCAAGAAAGATATCGCTGCTCTAGAGGCAGTTCAGAGGAGAGCAACCAGACTTATTCCAGGTCTGAAGGGAAAGTCCTACTGAGAGACTGAGGACCTGAACCTTTTAACCCTGGAACAGAGGAGACTACGTGGGGACTTGATTCAAGTCTTCAAAATCATGAAAGGCATCGACCACATCAAACCAGAGGAGCTTTTCCAGATCAGCAGGGACACACGCACCCGGGGACACAAATGGAAATTGGGCTTCAAGGCGTTCGAGACAGAAAACAGGAGACACTTCTTCACACAGAGAGGCATCACAATCTGAACAAACTCCCCAGCGATGTGGCTGAAGAGACAATTTGGGAACATTCAAAAACAGACTGGATAGGATCCTTGATCACTTAGTTATTAATGGACACCAAACGAGCCAGGCTAGAACAGGGGCATTGCTAGGGGGGCTTCAGCCAGTCAAACAGTCCGACAAAACACCATCAACCGCCCCTTGTAATTTCTCCCAGCCCCCCTAAAAATAATACAACAAAAGAATGAAGAAGTAACTCTGTAAAACACTGTCAGCAATCCCCCCCCCTCCAATCCTGGACACCATTTGGAAGCCCCTCTAAAACTAGAAGTCTAGAAACGTCCCTGATCTAGAAGCACAACACCTTCAGGTGCTGGTTCACGTGTCTCAGATCCAAGATGGGGCGGAAACTGTCGTCTTTCTTTTACACCAGGAAGTAGTGGAGTAAAACACCCTCGTGCTGCTCTAAGGGGGCACTTTGTGGACGGCACGGTTATCAAGCAGGGTCCTTCATGAACGTCCACGTCCCTCCCCGGGATATGTAGTAGCCAACGTTTATAATTTGGAGGACTGACAACTCTAGAATCACGAATCTCTGTGGCAAAGTGCGGCCCACACCCCACCACACCACACCACACCACACCACAGAGACGACGGGATGTGCACCCCTTTTTTAATGAATCATGGGCTGCTGCAAAACCCCCTGCTCTCTCTCTCTCTCTCTCTCTCTCTCTCTCACTGGGAGACACTGTTATTTCCAGGGGAGGAGGAATCCCCTCCGTCAGGGAAGAGCGATGCCTGCTGCACATCGCTGCAAGGTCTCAATCACTCCAGAATGTCAGGCAATCCCCGGGAAGCAATCAGTCTGCAATCCCTTTATTCCAGCTACTAAATATTTCACGAGTGTGGGGCGAAGGAGAGGCTTTGCTGAATTCTAATGAAGCCGGAGACGTCCTGCTCTATGGTGACCCCTACTGGACACACAGAGGCGCTCTGTGAATCGGGGCACTCACTCACTCACACTGGGGCCGAGTGGGATCTGAGATGTTTCATACACTGGTAGCTCAATCTTTTTTTTTTTTTTTTTTACATTTTCTTTAAATCTCCATTTAAAGTAGTCTTACAATCACATATCCATCCCTGCATCGCCACCTTTCTTCCACTATAGAATTGTGAATCCTCTGTGGTGGAAATTGTGGTTCAGGAAATTACTTACCACTATGAAATACAGGTCAATCATGTCCTCCAGATCTTTCCCAAAACCCGAGACATACCAGGTTTGATTTGAACAGTTTCCAGGACATTGTAATCGTATTTTCCTCCCCGTTGAGTTGGAACGCAAGAGTTAAACTACAGGGCAGTCTCGGATTAAACAGAGACCCTTATAAAGGCTATTTATTACCCACAAGCCTTTGCAACTGCCAAAGGGAGTTTCTCCTTTCATCTCTGATATTATTTTTTTAGTATGGCACACAGAATTAATAAAAAAAGGACAGCGCTTTTGTTTTTGCCCTTGACGAACTCCCCCTCCTGCTCGAGATAACCAATCAAAGGTCTTGAAAGCGTCCTCTTCCCTCCAGAGTACATATTTACAGTCTTATCAAAGTGCCGAGCTCATGCCAACTAACGAACGCGTCCTATATTGGCATCAGACGTATGAGTCCGGGAATGATCTTCTGTGTCCGTATCAGTAGTGTCAGAGTAGTTTACATTTTTCCTTTCATGTGTTTGTCTCTCTCTCTCTCGGGGATTCATTCTTCCAAACACAACCGAGCCAGATCAATAGGCAGAGAAGGGTGGAAAAGGCTAGTGTTTACTTCTGTGGAAGAATGTAATCTGACCCCAATCCCAACACTACGGCACAAACCCGCTCTCATTTTTTTTCTTTCCCTTTCATTTGTTTGTTGTGTTTTCGCATGGCACAGCCGGAGCGTCCGGCCTGCTGTCCACGCGGCGGGAAAGGAGCGAGCGGTCCGTACTGCTCTCCGTCACTGGCCCAGCCCGACGTGGGGATTCAATAGCACCTCTGTGTGCGGCCGCTCTCCAGAATCAATGTTTTCCGAGGGACAGTGAAAGCCCTGTCCTCCCCCCCGCCCTCTCCCTTTTGTTTCGACGCTCAGCACAATCGACTTTCTCCCTCCGAGCTGGCGCAATTACACAGACACACACAAACGCACGGCCCTGGCGGCTGATTGGGGACCCTCCCCAGCGACTGGGCCGGCTGCAACACAGAACATCTAATTACCGGATTATTGAAGGCTGCTAACGCCCCTCTCTCCCCGACCATCTTTCCCTTAATTATTGCAGTCGAAGATGTCAATATTATTAATTACGCTCCCAGCGCTTGCTCTGCAGTGCTGATTGGGCACTACGTGGGCCTCTGGAGTTGCCAGACAGCTATTAGGTGAGACTCTCTGCTCCACTAATGTTGAGTCTACACAGGTGGACCTGAGCCGAGCCAGCCTGGTCTCGCAATTACACTACAGAAAGGGGAGCCGGGTGATTGAGGTCATGAATAATAAACTGGCTGGAGGGGAAGGATGGAGGCAGGTTCACTTTTCCTTTCACTTGCACTGAACATTTTCAAGCACTGATTTGATGTCAACACATCACCAGCACGTTAAGTCTGAGATCCGTCCAGATCCCTGTTTCAGCGCAAAGTAACTCACGACTGATGCCTTCTGTGTTTGAACATACATGGCATGAGCTTTTTATTTTTATTACCGTCTTAAAATAATTGAGAGCAGTCCTCCGACTGAATTTATTCAAGGTATCTCAATCTCTCCTTTCTGCCGTTTGCGCTACATCCCCACATATCTTATTATAAAACTTCAAACAGAACAAAACAACAATGCATCTGATTTGACACATCTGAATGGATATATATAGAAACGACAAGTCAGGAGTGTTAATGCAGTTTAATAAGATCTGCAACGAGCTTGTTCCAAGTCGTCTCTGAACGTGCGTCGAGTCTCTCTCCCCCGGAACGACAGCTATCCGGTTCCTGTTGATCCAGGACATTTGTCTGTTACTCCCAGCTCTCCTGCTTTTCGTGGCATCC
>NC_089854.1:2240000-2412500 GCF_036373705.1 Amia ocellicauda | reverse complement strand
TTTAGGCCCCTTAGTGCCAGTTGGGCATCGTTTAAATGCCACGGCCTACCTGAGCATTGTTTCTGACCATGTCCATCCCTTTATGACCACCATGTACCCATCCTCTGATGGCTACTTCCAGCAGGATAATGCACCATGTCACAAAGGTCGAATCATTTCAAATTGGTTTCTTGAACATGACAATGAGTTCACTGTACTAAACTGGCCCCCACAGTCACCAGATCTCAACCCAATAGAGCATCTTTGGGATGTGGTGGAACGGGAGCTTCGTGCCCTGGATGTGCATCCCACAAATCTCCATCAACTGCAAGATGCTATCCTATCAATATGGGCCAACATTTCTAAAGAATGCTTTCAGCACCTTGTTGAATCAATGTCACGTAGAATTAAGGCAGTTCTGAAGGCGAAAGGGGGTCAAACACAGTATTAGTATGGTGTTCCTAATAATCCTTTAGGTGAGTGTATATATATATAAATTTTTATTTACAGATGAACTCCACTGTATAAATCATCTATTCTTCTTCTTTGTGAACACGACCCACCACTGATAAATATTTACTCCCCTTCCACACTATCAGACCGTATTTGGCCAAGTTTGCGTGCTCTGCCTCTGTCAGTCTCCCGTCTGTTTTCCTCTTGCTGTGTTTCTGATGGACCCACACCAGAGCAGAGGAATATTCCCAGTTGGCAGCAGGAGGGCAATCACACGACACACAAGCGCTGTCAGTCGGCCAGTTACTTGATTAAATCAATTCTGATTTCATGTTGTAACATAATTAAATATGGAAACGTCCAAGGGGGTGAATACTTTTGAGAGCCACCGTAACCCCTAGATTTCCATTGTATTCCTGATAATTCCCATATATTCCTGTTAATTCACATATATTCCTATTAATTCCCATGGAAAATTTCCACCTTTGAATATTCCCAAAATTGTACAACCCTATTTGTTAAATCTAAGAAAACTGAAGTAGGTCAACGGATACTCGATTAAGTCAAAAGTTATGTCTATCTTGGACAATAAATCAGCGCAGATGGAGATATTAGGAGAGAAATCAAAAGAAGAGTGAAACTGGGATGGAGTGCATTTAGAAGAAACTGAACGCTGTTTAAAGGAAATCTACCCACTTGCCTCAAGAGAAAACTATTTGATCAATGCAGGCGACCAGCGCTCACTTATGGATGTGAAACCTGGTCACTTAATGCAAACGTGTTATAGGAACTGCAGACCATGCAACGGAGCAAGATAAGATGCTGCTCTTGTTATTCTGCTCAGAATAACAAGACGAGAGAGAAAAATAAATGAACGGATCTGAGAACCAGAATATGTGACATCATTGAAAGAGTGAAAATGCTGAAATGGGCCGGACACACTGCGAGAAGAACAGATGACGACTGAACGCCTCTGCTGAGTCACTGGCCTGAGACACATACCTCAGCCACATAAGGAAGCGCGGAGACACGGAGGCAGAGGCAGGTTCACTCGGAGGTGGCTGTCTCTCTAAAGTGCCTTTAAATGCAAGAGCCCCGATCTCTGGTCCTCGTCTTTGCATCATGACACGTCCCAGCAAGAGGAAAGACAGGAGCTCAAGTGTAAACCTTGCATATTTTCACACAAACCAGAGATCCCCCTCTCTCTCTACACAGATGTGTGTGTGTCTGTGTGTTGCATTATATCGGCCCATTTGTGCTGGTGACTTGCATAACTTGCAGTTTACTGTGGTTCACGTTTTCTTGCCCTGTATATGAACGCCACTCTAGTTTTGGGCACTGCGTTACAGATTTTCTGCCCAGTGTTTTGGTAGTGCTATGTAAGATTAAGTACATTAACCTATGAGTCAATATTCAGGGGTATGAACTGAATACAGGAGTGCAGCGCAGTTTCTCTCTCTCTCTCTCTCTCTCGCTTAAGGACGAACGCTCCCTGATAAGAGCCTCCCTCCTGTATAGTTACCAGATGAACCTGGAGCTGCAGGATAAGGCCAGTTTAACTTCCTGAAGCCTGTGGTACCTCATATTTGTTCACCAATTAAAATACATACATCAACAGTTCAGTGTGTGTGTGTGTGTGTGTGTGTGTGTGTGTGTTGTACAATTTTTTCTTGAGCCCTTAGTCTATTCAAGCCCTGTCAGTCCCATTATGTTGCAGAAGAACATCTTGCTTTCATGACAGGATTTACAGTATGCAATACTTCTCTCTCTGTCTCTCTCGCTCTCTCTCTCTCTCTCTCTCTCTCTCTCTCTCTCTCTCTCCCTCTCTCCCCTTCATCTGTGGCCCCCGGTTTTGGCTGTGCGCAGCCGGCTCCCCAGCTACAGCATTCTGCGGCTGTGTTTGCCGCGCAGCCTTCCTCCTCCTCCTCAGAGGCGGATTGTGAATAGAATCCAAATCAGCTTTCAAAACGCACACTGTCCGCTTCTGTGCTCCGGTATTGATCACAAACACGCACACACGCCCACACACACATGTCCACCCACAGAATGCCTGCCAGCAGATTTCTCCTGCGCCGCGACTCTTTCAGCTGGCGATGGACGGGCGCATTGCACTCGGCTGCGCTCGTCTGCTGCAGGATCCAGGTGGAAGCATCCCGAATAAAGCACGATGAACTTCTTCCTCCTCTTTTAATCACTGTGGTAATCATTTATGTCACACCCTGTTTAATTCTCCCTTAAGAGCACGCCACTTGAACGCACTGCCTCGAAATACTGCACACCTGCAGTGATGCACATTTTACCATAAAATAAGAAGTCTGACTAGAATTCACAATCTCTGACAGAAGATAAGCTTCTCTTCTGTCCTCAAAAGAAAAACACAAAAACTATTTACCAGCCTAGCAATAAATGAGTTTAGAAGGAAGGGTGTAAGGTTAAATAATTTATAGGCAACCAGCCATATTTAATTTTCTTAATGCATTATGTCGTAAAAGAAGCAATACGTCAAGATAAGAGACCCAAATCAGGACACGTCCCCTCGCTGTCCTCTACCCAGAACCCCCCCGACACACAAATGCAATTAACATACGTCTCTCAATGCACTCCCGTTGGGATTTGATCAACAAATACCTCCTTTGATAAACTAATCACCTTAAATGTATCAGTATCTTAAAAACAAGCCAGATGAATCCATCACAGTTAGCAGCATTGCAGACGGGATGTTGACAGAGAGTCCGGGGTCTCGGGTGGTTTTTACAATGGTGAAACAGCCCTCGATTCGCCTCAGTCATTTAAAAGATATGTTTTAAAGGCAATCTTCAAGTGACAGGATCATTAGTGGTGAATTACAGCAGGTTCCCATCCCTCTCTCTGCTGCAGCACGTTGTGTGACACCTCCCAGAATGAAACCGCATAATGACAGGCACCAATGCCTCTGTCCTCACTGCTTTCTTTCTTAGGTACACACGCATATATATATATATATATATATATACACTCACCTAAAGGATTATTAGGAACACCTGTTCAATTTCTCATTAGAGAACCCTGCCACGTAGAATTAAGGCAGTTCTGAAGGCGAAAGTGGGTCAAACACAGTATTAGTATGGTGTTCCTAATAATCCTTTAGGTGAGTGTATATATATATATATATATATATATATATATATATATATATATATATATAATCTAGAACCCAAAAACTCATCCTAGTGGGGAGTGGTTTTGTTGATCTATGGGATTAAAAAACAAAAACTGTTGCTTGTCCTTCCTAAACGAATTAACAGCCTGTCTGTCTCTAGATGTAGTTGAAATACAGCTTTTTTAATTGTGATTTGTTTGTAGTTGTTTGAGGAGGGTTCTATTGAACCATATCATGGCTAATTTCACTCAGTAGCACTGCAGTGTGTGTGTGTCTGTGTGTGTGTGAGAGTGTCAGTGTGTGTGTGTGTGTGGGGGGGGTGTCAGTGTGTGTGTGAATGTGTGAGTGTGAGTGTGTGTGTGAGTGTCAGAGTGTGTGTGAGTGTGTGTGTGTCAGTGTGTGTGTGTGTGTATGTGTCAGTGTGAGTGTGAGTGAGTGTGTGTGAGTGTGTGTGAGTGTGTGTGTGAGTGTCAGAGTGTGTGTGAGTGTGTGTGTGTGTGTGTATGTGTCAGTGTGTGTCAGTGTGAGTGTGTGTGAGTGTGTGTGTATGTGAGTGTGTGTGTGTGTGTGAGTGTGTGTGTGTGTGTGTGTGTGAGAGTGTGTCAGTGTGTGTGTGTGAGTGTGTGTGTGTGTGTGTGTATGTGTCAGTGTGTGTCAGTGTGAGTGTGAGTGAGTGTGTGTGTGTGTGTGTGTGTGTGAGTGTGTGTGAGTGTGTGTGAGTGTGTGTGTGAGTGTCAGAGTGTGTGTGAGTGTGTGTGTGTGTGTGTGTATGTGTCAGTGTGTGTCAGTGTGAGTGTGTGTGTGTGTGAGTGTGTGTGTGTGTGTGTGTGTGTGTGTGTGAGAGTGTGTCAGTGTGTGTGTGTGTGAGTGTGTGTGTGTATGTGTCAGTGTGTGTGTCAGTGTGAGTGTGTGTGTGAGTGTGTATGTGAGTGTGTGTGTGAGTGTGTGTGTTTGTCAGTGTGTGTGTGTGTGAGTATCAGTGTGTGTGTGTGTGTGTGTGTGTGTATCAGTGTGAGTGTGTGTGTGTGAGTGTCAGTGTGTGTGTGTGAGTGTGTGTGTGTGTGTGTGTGTGAGTGTGTGTGAGTATCAGTGTGGGTGTGTGAGTGTGTGTGTGTGAGTGTGTGAGTGTCAGTGTGTGTGTGTGTGTGTGTGTGTGTGTGTGTGAGTGTGTGTGAGTATCAGTGTGGGTGTGTGAGTGTGTGTGTGTGAGTGTGTGAGTATCAGTGTGTGTGTGTGAGTGTGTGTGTGTGTGTTTGTGTGTGTGAGTATCAGTGTGTGTGTGTGAGTGTGTATGAGTATCAGTGTGTGTGTGTGTGTGTGAGTATCAGTGTGTGTGTGTTTGTGTGTGTGAGTATCAGTGTTTGTGTGTGTGTGTGAGTGTGTGTGTGTGTGAGTGTGTGTGAGTATCAGTGTGTGTGTGTGTGTGTGTGAGTATCAGTGTGTGTGTGTGTGTGTGTGTGTGAGTGTGTGTGTGAGTATCAGTGTGTGTGTGTGTGTGTGTGTGTGAGTGTGTGTGTGAGTATCAGTGTGTGTGTGAGTTTCAGTGTGTGTGTGTGTGAGTGTGTGTGTGTCGCTCAGTGTGCATGTCTCTCAGTGTAAGATGAAGGGGCGTCTGCAATGTAATTTCCAGCAGCAGCTCGGCTCGGTTGTTTGATGGCTCTGGGCTCTCGTTCGCTGACAGAAGATGGATGTAGTTTACTGTTCCTTTCAATGCCCCCCCCACCTTCCCCTCCTACTCCACCTCGCCTGGATTATTCTGCCCCCCCCACTCTGACCGCGAGGGGAGGGTAGCCCCCCGGAAAGTCCCAGAACCGGTCGATGGCCGCGCCGGCAGGGCTGTCTTCCAAGGTCACCTTCATGCCAACGAATGAGCTGCGAGACGGAGAGGCAGCTGAGACGCCCCGGCGCTGCGTTAGGTGATAGAGAGCCGCTTCCCCTCTCCTGCGCCGTGGCAGCCCGCGCTGCCCGCACCCCCCCACACACACTCTGTAATGGACTAATTAGCCGCAGTCATTCGTTTTCCAAGCACTCAAGACATGAGATCGCCACAGCAGACCTGCGGAGGGCATTTCTGTGGTGTTTCTCGAGCTTTTACCAGGCATTATGTTTGATATATACATTTTATTTCCTGCACTTTGGGTCACACTTTACCACACCTCTCCGTGTTTAACCCGTGCACCTAATTGCACATTTTACTGGGCTTTTACCGTGGTGCAGAAGGTACAGCGAATACTAAGTTCAGACCTTCGAGGTCATGGAGACATGATAAATGGGGGGGATTGCTTAATGCTTACAAGCAGGGATAGTGTGATGACTGGAGTGTCTTCAGTGATTCATTGAAAGGTTCTAAGGGCAACGTGTTTAAACGTTAATGATGAAACACCTGGGGACGAGGAGAAGGGATACATTGTCATATCTTTAGATAAATGTATCTATTTAAAAAGAGGTTGGAATGCTGTTACAAAACTACAACACTTGCACTGCTTTGAAACATTTCTTACATAAACCGTACATTATCCTGGATAAGGGCGTCTGCCAAGACATCAATAATGATTGTCAACACGATACCACATTCAATACATAGCTGCGCCGGGAGTGTGAACACGAAAAACACACACACGGGAAAAAGCAAGGCGCTCCCGGACCCTCTCCGTAATTCAGCTGAAGGAAAGTGCCAGAGACGGACATGCACAGTGCTTTATAACACCGGTAACGCTGTGACGGCAGAACTCGCGACACACTTCCACTTCCCACTCCCATGCTGACGGGGGCCATTTCCACAGTCGACGATAAAGGCGGCAACACCTGGAAGCGCAGGGTGACGGCGGCGTTTCTCCACACCGCCGGTGTCTGTCGAGCCTCTGAGGACGGGATTCAGGTTCCCGTTACTATTATCATCTAGAATCGAACTTCCTGGATTGTCAAGATCTTACTCAATCATTGTTTGCTTGTTTTGTATTGTTTTCTGACCGAGGTCATGGCGGCACAAAGAGGAGCTGGGGGGCGGGATGAGTGCCGGCTCTGACACCGGCACTGATCTGCTGGTCGTTATTGGTTTTTAACTGACAGTTAACCGGCCCTGCCATCCGTCACGCGGCGGCGATGCCGAGTGGACGGGGTCAGTGATTTACTCTGTCCTCTTGCTGACCCCTGCTGTGCGATCAGGCAGTCCACATGGTGTAACACCCATACCACTAATTAACGCAGCAGGACAGTTAACCCTTGCAGGGTCGGTCCCCCAGCCCACACCACACATACAGCTGCTGAGAATGAGTGCTGCTCAGTGTGCGACACCACACCTGGACAACACAATTTATGGGTGCCAAAAACAAAGGCTTACCAGTTAGGGAATTTGAAACTGCTCACACACGCACACGCACACGCACACACTCACACACAGACACACACGCACACACACACACAGACACACACAGACACACACACACACACACACACACCCATCAGCCTCGACTCCTTCGTTCTCCAGCGACACACTGTCCGCCTACCTACACTAATGCAGGAACCAAACAGCCCTTGCTGATTCGTCGAGTCACAGGATGCAGAGGCACAATCAGTCTCTAATACCACTGATTGTGACGGCAGCTTTGCGTTACAGGGAGGGAGGCCAGCACATAAACACAAAGATAAAGACGAGTACAGCTGGTTAAACCTTCCGTGGGTCGAACACTCGTGTCACAGGAGTCCACCCCTGGTTTATGCCTTTTGATTTTCAACTTCAATCAGTGACAGATTGCATCCGTTATTAATTAATTAATGAGTTTTGCATGATGTCAGCTGGAAGAGTCTCTCTCTTCCTGGGGAGATCGGTGGGGAAAGCTCGCCCTCGTGTGGCCACTGTATTTTTGCACTTTGTTTTGCACTTATGTTGTATGTCGCCCTGGATAAGGGCGTCTGCCAAGAAATAAAAATAATAATAATAATAAAAGTGCAGGTCGGCTCATAAGACCCCCGTGACTCAGCCGGTCAGTTTAATTCAGTTATTAAGATAATGTGTTTGTGTCAGGAAGCTCTCATTCACAGACAGGTGGCATTTCTCCCTCATAAAGAATAATATGAACAGCTTTTGCATATTCCTGACCTCACACCACTACCAGTATTAATACACCAACACTGCCAATACTAACTAATAATAAGAATGACAATTTCTATTTGAAAGACATTTAATTTGATTTTAAAAGCACAGAGAGAACCTTAATTAGGTCTAACGAATGATCCTGATCAGCTATTATATCAATCCAGTTGATATAATCCAATCCAATTGAGGGATACAAGCAAAATAAAAACTGGCTAAGAAATCGGGCCAGAATATAAAACAGCTGTGAACAAAATCCCCCTCTAATGCAGCACGGTGTCGATGTGTCACAGGTGCTGGGGATGTGTGCTGTTGTCTGTAAGGTGGATGATGGGAATCTGCCCCACCTGTTGCCCCGCTCAGCGCGTCCTGCCCGTGGGGAGCCGAGGCAGGCAGCCGTAGGCGCCGGGGAAGTGGCTGAGGTTGATGGGGTTCCCATCGAGGCGGATGTCCTCCAGGGCCCGGCGGATGTAGCTGGGGTCGTGTTGATTGCAGAAGGTGTTCTCGGACAGGCTCTGGATGTTGTTATTCTGCGTGAGGGGACAGACAGACAGACAGACAGACAGACAGACAGAGGGATCAAACCTTTCTCTCTCTTGCTCTCAGAAGTTTAGATTCAAAATCTCAGACAAAAGAATCAGTTGGCCGTTTTGCCAAAGCACTTAAAAACACAATTACGTGAGAGATAAAACACATTAGATGACTGGTAACAACAACAACAGCGCAGTGTCTCCTCTCTGCCTTAAATCATAGTCGTTAAATACCTTATGCAAATCCAATTATGCTTCTTCTCAGTGTGCTAAATTGGTGCGTAGGTTCGGCTACCAAATAAAAACCAAGTAATTCTCCAACGCTGTGTTACACTGAGGCATTAGAGCTCAACAGGAGCAAAAATACTGTCACCATCTCTTCTTCCTTCTCTACTCACTTCTACATAAGCAACCCTAGCTGTTGTTATAATAATAATAATAATAATAATAATAATAATAATAATAATAATAATAATAATCTTCCTTTCAACTTACATAAGACACAGTACTTTGAAGCCCCTGAATTTTAATTGAGAGGAAAGCTATATAGAAATTGTTAAATATTTATATATTTTATAAGTTAAATACTGGTTCAGTGCTCATGACTTATCAACCAGTTCCATTCATAGCTTCACACACACACACACACATGCACGTACTCTCTCACACACTCTCACATGCACACGCGCACACTCTCTCACACACAGACACACAAACGCATACACACACACACAGACACACAGATACACACACACACACACACGCATACACACAGACACACAGATACACACACACACACACACGCATACACACAGACACACAGACAGACACACACACAGTCACACAGACACACACACACACACACACACACACACACACAGATACACACACACACGCACACAGAGACACACACACACACACACAGACACACACACACACGCACACACACACACACACAGACAGACAGACACACACACACACACACACACACACACACACACACAGATACACACACACAGACACACACACACACACACACACAGACACACACACACACACGCACACACACAGACACACAGACACACACACACACACACACACACACAGATACACACACACAGACACACACACACACACAGATACACACACACACACACACACACAGATACACACACACACTCACACACACACAGACACACACACACTCACACACACACACTCACACACACACAGATACACACACACAGACACACACACACACACACACACACACACACACACACACACACATTCTCTCTCACAGTCTCACACATATTGACCCAGACACACACACACACATATTAGAGAAGTTAAACACATTAAACAGCTGTCTAGTCCCTCGTCCTATTTTTAACTAGCTGCGTGTCATCTGAGCGGCTGCTTAATAATGACTTTGGCTTCGCCTCCAGAAAGTAAAGGCAGAGTCATCTTCCCGGTAATGAGTTACTTATCGCTAATGAAGCCGTGGGGTGGGCGTCTGTGCCGCGTCTGAGCAGCTGAATCACCGGAGGCTTGGAGCAGCGGAGGTGAGGGATGCGCCGGGAGACAGGGGGCGGACAGACACTAAGATCATGTCTTACTAATTTATTAGAATTTTTTGAACACGCAACTGCAGCTGTAGATCACATGAAAACATATGATATGATATACTTAGATTCTCAAAAAGCTTCTGATAAGGTTCCACACCAAAGACTGATCCTCGAATTGGAAGCTGTAGGCATTCAGGGTAATGTAAGTAGATGGATTATGAACTGGTTGATGTCTAGGAAACAGAGGGAGTCGATTAGAGGAGTCGCTTCTAACTGGAGTGAGGTTGTTAGTGGAGATCCACAGGGATCAGTACTAGGGCCTTTGCTTTTTCTAATCTATATTAATGATCTGGACTCTGGGATAGTTAGCAAACTTGTCAAATTTACAGATGATACTAAAATAGGTGGCTCAGCAGATACAATCTCGGGAGCACAGGCTATTCAAAGGGACTTAGATAATATTCAGTTGTGGGCGACACCTGTGGACAAGTGCAAGGTAATACACGCAGGTAACAAAAATGTCCACTATAATTACACTATGGGAGGAACAGATCTAGATGAAGTAACGCATGAGAAAGACCTAGGAGTCTATGTGGACTCCTCACTTTCTCCATCCAAACAATGTGGGGAAGCAATAAAAAAGACAAACACAATGTTAGGGTATATTGTCAAAAGTGTAGAATTGAGAACAAGGGCAGTGATGTTCAGACTGTACAATGCACTAGTTAGAGCTCATCTGGATACTGTGGACAGTTCTGGGCTCCACACTTCAAGAAAGATATCGCTGCTCTAGAGGCAGTTCAGAGGAGAGCAACCAGACTTATTCCAGGTCTGAAGGGAATGTCCTACTGAGAGACTGAGGAACTGAACCTTTTCACCCTGGAACAGAGGAGACTACGTGGGGACTTGATTCAAGTCTTCAAAATCATGAAAGGCATCGACCACATCAAACCAGAGGAGCTTTTCCAGATCAGCAGGGACACACGCACCCGGGGACACAAATGGAAATTGGGCTTCAAGGCATTCAAGATGGAAAACAGGAGACACTTCTTCACATAGAGAGGCGTCACAATCTGAACAAACTCCCCAGCGATGTGGCTGAAGAGACAATTTGGGAACATTCAAAAACAGACTGGATAGGATCCTTGATCACTTAGTTATTAATGGACACCAAACGAACACGATGGGGTGAATGGGCTCCTCTCGATTGGACACTTACTTATGTTCTTATGTTATTATAATGTCTCCCAGATTTGGAGATCAGAACAGGAAGTGGGGATCGGAGACCAACGGCGGGTTTTCACAGATTTGGTGCTCGGGATCCATGTTCTAGCCGAGCTCATTACCTCATTTCCTTAATTAGGCTTTTCTTTTTTATTATTATTATTCTTGCCTCTCAAACCTCTGGGAATATCCTCATAACGTGTCATTTGAGACATGAGATTCATTTATCATTATCATAATTTCCTTTTTTATTGACAAAGAGTCAATTATTAGTTAAATGAATTAAAACTGCCAACAGCGGTGGCGAACAATAGAGTCTGTACCTGCAGGTTGAGGACGCGCAGGCTGTCGGGCAGGGGAGCAGGGACGAAGTCCAGGTAGTTGTGGGACAGGTACAGGAACTCCAGGCGGATCATATCCTGTGGAGCACAAGAAGGGTGAGACTGGGTCGGCCTCACAGCAGTCCTGCCAGGCCAGACCAGGAGAGCAGTCCAGCTCAGGCCTCGGGACAGCGAATCAGACAGGGCTAGGACATGAAGATTTGATTTGTATTTATTCTTCCCACCAACATTTAATTTCACCTGCTTATTTTATTTTTCTTTCAGTATTAACAACACTATCTGGACTTCGTGCCGGTCCTGCGTAGCCTGTTGTTTTAGGGATGGAGGCAGGACTGTGGGCCCCAGGATTTTAGCTGCGCTGCATTTCTAGACGAACACTATAAAATGGACGTACAGGGCCCCTCTCCCCCCTTACCTTAAAAGCCTCCGGGCGCATGCCGGTGCTGATGAGCCGGTTGTGCCGCACGTCGATGCGCCTCAGCGTGGGAGGCAGCTCGGGCAGGCGCCACAGCCGGTTCTCGGGCAGCAGCAGTTCCTCCAGGGTGGGCAGCGTCCGCAGGGCGTCCTCACCCATCTCCGCGATCTGGTTCCCCGTCAGGTCGATGTGTTTCAGCTTCTCTGCAGAAACGGTCGGTCAGAGAAAACAAAATATGACATTATGAATCTGCCTCTATTGTTTTTACATTCTTCTCTCAGTGTTATCTCCCTGCTAGACTGTCCCCCTCCCGCCCCCCCCCAGCTCGATGACACCCTCTGCGTCGTACTCAGGTGGGCGAAATCAGTGTCCCGGACGCCTGTGATCTTATTGAAGCGGCCGTAGAAGTAGGTGGTATCCTTGGGCAGCGGGGGCACGTCCTCGAGGTCCGCGTCGTCGCAGTACACAGAGGTGCCGATGCACACACAAAGCAGGCAGGTGGGCAGGCCTGTGGGCGAGAGAGAGAGAGAGTATCGCTCAGCTAGTGTAGTCGACTACGCCCTCACTGACATGGACCCCTCCTTCATTAGTGCATTCACGGTCATGTAGCAAACCTTCCTGTGAGACCACAACTAAATCACGGTGTTCCTGAAAAGAAGAAGTCAGGCCAGCAACACACAGACACAGCCCAGTAAGCTGTACAACCTTAATCAAACATGCAGATGGGCTCCAAACAGCACAGAGGAATTTAACAAAGCAATCAGTTCTACAGAAATAACCAACATCATCCACACTTTCCTCAGCTCACAGTGCCAGCCTGACGTGACAGGACTAAATCTGCCCATTAATGATATAAATTAAATATTTCAAATCGCAGCCACAAGTACTAGTACAAGTACTGTAATGTAAGTATTGTGTCGTATGTTCTGCAGCATCATCAACACCCAGATACTGGCCTTCCTCACCACACAGTGGCAGAGTCAGAGTCAGAGTCAGATTGGCTTCCTAACAAATCACCGCACTACAGATCATATTTACACCCTGCACACCCTCATAGACAAACACGTCCACCAAAAAAGTAAATGCAAAATCTTTGCCTGTTTCACTGATTTCACCTAAAAGGCATTCGATTCCATTTGGCACGAGGGACTTTATTACAGAATTCTTCAACGTGGTGTAGGGGGTAAAGTCTATGATATTATAAAATCAATGTACACAGAAAACAAATGTGCAGTAAAAATTGGCAACAAAAGAAATTAGTTCTTCACTCAGCGGTGTGGGGTGCGGCAGGGCTGCAGTCTGAGTCAACAGAGTCAACATCTACATCAACGAGTTGGCAACAGTGTTGGAGCGGTCTGATGTTCCTGGCCTCACCCTAAATGACACAGAAGTCAAGTTCCTGCTCTATGCAGATGACCTGGACCTGCTGTCACCCACAGAACAGGGACTTCAGCAAAACCTGGCCCTGCTAAAGCAGTACTGTCAGTCCTGGGCCTTGGCAGTAAACTTGAAGAAGACAAAGATCATGATCTTCCAAAAAAAGGCCAGACCTCAGGGAAACAGATACCACTTCACGCTAGGCAACACTACCCTAGAACACACCTCACACTACACTTACCTGGGCCTGACTATTTGTGTGTCAGGGGGCTTTAACCTGGCAGTGAAGGCACTCAAAGACAAAGCAAGAAGAGCTTTCTACGCCATCAGAAGAAGATTCTATAACAATAATATTCCTCAAACTAACTGACAGTGTGATCCAGCCCATTGCGCTGTACGGTAGTGAGGTATGGGGTCCACTCAGTCAACAGGACTACACTAGGTGGGACAAACACCCAATCGATACCCTGCATGCTGAACTCTATGAACACATATTGCAGGTGCACAGGAACACACCCTGAGTCAGCTGGCCCTGAAGCTCACAGCACTGACCCCCGCTAACACTGCGAAGAGAGACCAGCATCAGGTCAGCACTGCGTACCTGCCCCCAATCAGTCAACCAAATTATAAAGATAACCAAAAACCTCCTCTCTGGATCATTCGAACAATGAAACTAAACTCCAAAGTCAACTGGATTGCTATAGGGCCCTAAACAGAGAGTCCAGCCTGGCAGTCTCTTCACTGTCAGAGATGCGAAGCAGAGACGGATCCTGACCAAGAACAGGCTCAGTGACCACAGCCTGGTCAAAGAGACGGGTCAGAACAGGCAGAGCTGTGGTCACTGAGACAGGAGAGGTGGACACAGAGAGGAGCGGCGCTGTGGTCACTGAGAGACAGGAGAGGTGGACACAGAGATGCACTTCCTCCTCCATTGCAATAAATATGCCCAAATAAGGGACACATTCTTTAATAAAATAATAAATGCCCACCCAACCTTTGAAAAAATGTATAAAAAAGAAAAACTGTCGGTCCTCCTGGGGGAGGGACACACGCCCCTCTGGCTGCCCAATATGTCACCGGAAGTGTAAATACTCATTTGTAATGTATGTCCTTGTATTTCTCTGTTTGAAAAACAAAACAAAAATTAATCTGTAAATAGAAAATCTATTTTCTTTTTTTTTCTAGGTATAAAATATAATTTATATTTTATTTTTCTGTACTTTAATACATTTCCAATACAAGATACAAGGTATTGTGATTTATAATTATATATATTTTTTATTATTTTCCATACACGTATGTATGTTCAATTGCTTTGGCAACACAAATTTGTTTGTCATGCCAATAAAGCACCTTAAAGTGAAATTGAATTGAATTGAGAGAGAGACAGAGAGAGAGAGAGATGCACAGAGAGACTCAGCAGTGAGGCATGTGGGATTAACGTCACCGGTCCACTGAATCACGACTAGGGTTAGTTAGGGTTATTCCCAGCCCAGAGAAAGATGCCCAGAGAGAACAGTAACCCCTGCCAGAGCCCAGGATAAAAAAACAACCTGAAAACAACTGTGAAAAGCCTCCCGTATTGCACATTAAAACCACTGTCAGTAAGACAATGGTGACACTGTTTTGTAGGAGTTTCACTGTTGATGTTGGCGCTGGTGGCCTGACTTGGCAATCTTAACGTTAGTAAAAAGAACAGGCTGGGCAGGGTGGTGAAGGGGTGCAACAGGCACAGCTCTCAGAGATATTAATTGATGTTATTATTCTTGTACAGAATGTGTATGTTGTGTGTCCCTGTTTTAGTGGTGTTCTGTTGTATTGTTGATCCCTGCCTGTAGAACATTTCCCAGTTGGGACATTAAAGTGATTGATTGATTGATTGATTGGACCAGAGTTTTGTTTACTGTCTTCCTGGAGTTCTTGTGTACCCAGCTGACTACGGGCATTAAAACTATATTCCAGCTTCAAGGCTCCAGTCGCAACCGTTCTCCATCTTCTCAGAGAGCCTGCCGCTGGGGCGTTCACTCACCCATGCCAGTCTGGGGCCCAAACAGCCCCGGGCCGCCGAAGTCCAGTCTTGTGGGCACCTGGGTGGGACGTGGGCGGAGTGGAACTTCCTCCTCCAGAGCTGGGGGCGGGGTCTTGTGCGGCGTCGTTTTCCGATTGGCTAGCGGAGCGGTAGAAGGTGGGGCCACGGTTCCCACTTCGATCTGCATCCAAGAGCGAGTCAGAATGATCTCAGAGACAAAACCGTGCATCAACAACTAACCCTTTCTACTCCTCTCTCTAGACGTGGTTTAAAGAGCTAAAATGCAGAAACGGCCACTCGTTTGATCGTTCCCCACCCTCCCCCCGGCCCCCAGCAATCATTGTCCCGGTCCCCTCTCACCTTGGACTCAAGGTCATCGTATGTGTACAGGAGGTGAATGGTCTCCCAGTCCGTCTCCTCGGTCAGATCGTAGTTTTCCAGGTTTAGGCTGTCGAGCCCCACGTTGCCCGGGGGTGCACAGAGACAGCCCCCCAGCAGGGACAGGGTCAGGGGGAGGTATCGGAGGATTGACGTCATCCTGGAGGTGGATTGGGGACTGTTAGAGGGTTTTTATAGATGAATAACAATAGTTGTCAAATGATGATTCCGTTGTATTAGTATTTACACTCAAGGTTGTAATGCTGCGGAGTTGGCAGTGTCTCCCAGCTCAGGGGTATTTAACATCGTAGTCACTTGGTAGTTAGTGCGTATTGTTTTGTGTCTCTTTGGGATATTTCAAACTAAACTATTCTTCTGAAATATGACACATGGACACTGGTAGCAGACTCAGAATTAAAACACTACTCTTCTACTATTCTGGAAGGGGCTGAAATAGTCTGAATCGATTGATCCGCACCATGTGGGAAGACACGAGGGAAATGATGCACCAGGTGAGGGTCACTCGACCAGGTTTTTAGGAGGAATTAGTCTCCCTCACCAGGTGAATGTAAAATCAGGCACTTGGAGGAGTTTCAGAGTCGGGCAGAAGCGAGGAGAACGTAGGATGGTTTGTGTTTGCTTAACCTGCCCTGACATCTGCTTCCCTCACTGCTGGAAATGACTAAACAGAGCATGACTTTCGCTGGCAAACACAGATTCAGAGCGCTCTCTGTGGCTCAGTTGAATATGCAAATCAAAAAACAGAAAACAGGAAGAAAAAAAAATAAAAAACTCTGCATTGCATCCTTGCAGAGTCTCTGAACTCGGTCATTACTACCAGAATCTCTACACTACAATAATGTCTGTAAATCCACAGTGCTTTCTCTTTGTGATTGTTGTGTTAAGATTTTAGTTTTCATCATTACTCTCTTAACAAATGGTGTTCAGACCCTGCAGTATTAAAACAGGGTTGTAAAAACCTACACCAGGTCATATTTCTCAGCTTTGGCCGTCAGTATTTACAGGGTTCAGTCAGTTTCCAATGCTACCCGATTATCACAGCAATTTCATATCAAAGGATGTCTGAGCACGAATCGCACAGCATTAGAAGTGTATCGGTTTATGTGACGGCAGAGGCATCACAGCAGAAGAAAGCACAACAGCAGCAATCTGAACACTTGTCAAAGCAGCGGTTTCCTTTAAGGTAAATTGTATTCAAATTATTTGTGGTGCATAACAAACAGAGAAATGTTATTTTAAAATAGAACAAACGACTGTTTAGTTTTCTCTTTTCTCCTAAAAGGCATATGTACTCATCTCTTGGATAAAATGTCCTATAACACGCTGGATGAACTCACATTTGTTAAGTACAAAAGACACACACACATATGAAACATGTAAAGCCAAGCGGAGGCCAGCAAAGCAGTAAAGCTCCCTAAAGAATAGAAATAAAAGTTAAAGGAACGCAGAAAATCTAGCCAAAGGAATAATAATTAATAAGAAACCAGGACCAAAAGACAGAGACACACAAAAGAGCCGTGAATGAAGTCTTGAAAGAATTACAGTCATTTTCAATTCTCTGCAGGAAGACCGGGCCCACAAGTTTTAGACCGAGAACGAGTCCACCAGGGCCCGGCGCACTGTAATCCCGTTAAAAGAAGAAGTTGGGGAGACAAAAGCTTTGATTAAACATTAATGAGCAGCAATTTGACTCGTTACAAGAATAGCAAAGATACAGAAGCCTTTTGTGATGTACATATATATTATTCATCGAAGGCACAAGAGCATACCTCGGTCTTTCTGCGTCCGAGTCCGAGTCTCTCTCTCTCTTGTTCTGTCTGATCTGTAGTTCTGCAAGTCTCCGGGGAATGTGTGCAATGGACCCCCGTGGCAGTTTTAGCATGAATGACAAAGGTTGGGGGAAGGTGAGGCCACTTGAGGTTATTTACTCAGCTGTCAGTAATCTGTGCCTCCCCCTGGTTAACCCTGTACTGCCCCGTGTCAGTCACCTTTGGCCTCTGCAAGTCTGGCTCCTCAGATTGTCTAGTCAGAACTTTGTGTTGGGGTTGAAGTGGGATAATAAATAAATACACAAATTCATGCATACATATTATTCCAGTCTAATAAAGACTGCAGTCACCAATGGATTACCAGGCATCTGCACCTTTTTAAATATGAGGTAAAGTAAAACAAAGCTGCACACACATTTAATACACACATACAGAAACAAGTGAGTAAACAAACAGGTGAAGAAGTGCACCCTGGGAAACACCAAGTTACTGGAAAACAAACAAACAAGAGGACTGAGAGAAAGGAACCACTTTTCATGGCAGTATTACAGTATTGCAGTTTCCTCATTGCCTACACCAGCTGAACCACAGGAGAATAAGCTCAAATAAATAAATTAAATACACAATAACATAGATAAGAATAAATAAACAAAGTGAGTTTCAATGGCCCAGGTGAGGCCTCCGAGCCAGGCATGCCTGACCTTGATCCAGACAAGTCTCATTCCATTTCCACTTAATTTCAAGCAGAATAATCGCACAGATAAATGCATTTCGGTGGCCTCCCCGTTCACCGCACAGCCATCTGTTCGAAAGCCCCTTCAATCTTGGAGCAATTACTCAACGGGCATTCCAGTCTGGCCCGAGGCCTGGCTCTCGGCTCCACAAGTGTCTTTTCTCTTTCCTCCGGTCCTTTTCAGTGTGATTTCATATTGCGGTGGCAGGAGACATTCGCCTGCGATGATTCAGAACCACTAGCTACTTTTAAAAATTTCGATCTGCATGTATTTCATTAATACATGAATGAATATTAATCAGAGTCTGAGGCTAAAGGAGAAGAGTACATCTGGGAGACTTCTCGGGAACGGTCGCCACATTTTTAAGAGTCAAGGTGCCGAGCTCAGCTGGAAAAAGGCTCTTCAGGGGTGGTGGATTCATGGCGTCTTTCAAACGGGAGTGTGACGGGGAGAGGGGACAATGGGCCACGTGAGCGATACTGTGCAAAATTTACTTCTTCAAAAACGAGCACGCTCTCAAAATACACACGATTACAGAGCCGTCATCTTCCTGCGAGATGCAATTCCCTCTGTAATCAACGTGACATCCAGCTCCCAGCAGCAGTCTCGAATGGCACTCGACAGCTCGACAGACAAATGGAAAAGACTTCGTTCTGTACGTAAAGAACAGAAATTGACACGGGTACATTCGACAGGAGTGCATATACATTCACAGGAAATGCACCAGGGGTATGCTTTCCATACACACACTTGAATAGATGGGTCTGCATGCATTATACACTCACCTAAAGGATTATTAGGAACACCTGTTCAATTTCTCATTAATGCAATTATCTAACCAACCAATCACATGGCAGTTGCTTCAATGCATTTAGGGGTGTGGTCCTGGTCAAGACAATCTCCTGAACTCCAAACTGAATGTCTGAATGGGAAAGAAAGGTGATTTAAGCAATTTTGAGCGTGGCATGGTTGTTGGTGCCAGACGGGCCGGTCTGAGTATTTCACAATCTGCTCAGTTACTGGGATTTTCACGCACAACCATTTCTAGGGTTTACAAAGAATGGTGTGAAAAGGGAAAAACATCCAGTATGCGGCAGTCCTGTGGGCGAAAATGCCTTGTTGATGCTAGAGGTCAGAGGAGAATGCGCCGACTGATTCAAGCTGATAGAAGAGCAACTTTGACTGAAATAACCACTCGTTACAACCGAGGTATGCAGCAAAGCATTTGTGAAGCCACAACACGTACAACCTTGAGGCGGATGGGCTACAACAGCAGAAGACCCAACCGGGTACCACTCATCTCCACTACAAATAGTATAGTAATAGTAGTAATAGTATTAGTATGGTGTTCCTAATAATCCTTTAGGTGAGTGTATATTCTTCACAGCCTCTGACAATGTGTGACAGCTTTAGATGCATATCCAGGCAAACTGCACTGACAATCTTCCCGAGATCTGCACCGTTCAACACAAGGTCATCAGTTCAATAAAGTTTGCACAGCTGGTCATACTTAACATTTTTTTTTGGCAGGGTTTTAAATAATTTAGCAAACACTGATTGGCACCATCGACAGCTGTCACGGTCATCTCCCCGAGGCACAGAGCTGCCCCCCACCTCACGAACCTGCTTCAACAGTTCTTCAGCCGTGTTGTGCAGATTGTGCCATTTCAAATGGCACCTGGATAAAGCACCCCCGAGGGTATGACAGATGCCCCACTACGCACATGACACAGAAGCAATGCCTGCATCACAAATGCTCCCGCAGCCCAGTGATGGGCCGTAGTGCACCTTGTTCCCTCAGCACTTGGCAGCAGTGTGCGTTTCCCATGCCCGCTGGCACACAGCGAGGGCTGTGTGTCCGCAGGGTGTGCGCTGCTGCACCAGAGTGACGCAGTGGCCCCGCCAGGGGTGTCACCATGGGAGTCACGGCTGAGTCCTGCAGGGCCGAAATCTGTGGGAAACCAGCTCCTGGGGCACTGGCAAGGCCTGCAGGTCACCAGAGAGCCCACTGAGTGCCACTTGCTGCATGCCAAAAAAAAGCTCTTAAAACTGTCCCGCCAGCACTGAGGTTCCTGGAAAGGGTGGAGAGGAGCTGGAATGGGGAAGGAGTGCGGGCATCACTCACTGGAGGTTATGGACCGCCTTTTGCACCCCTTTTCTCATTAATGTTTCTGAGCACATATTTCTGTTCCCTAGTCAAATGTGAAGCAGCGTGGAACTTATTTGTTTTCTAAAAGACGTTTCTAAAATCAGGGCTTTGTCAGTTGCCTTCTGTGGTATAAAACAGGCACAACCTTAGGACGTCTGCTGAAACACGGTTCAGAACGATGACTTTCCTCTCAAAAGGATAGTAATCAGAACCCACTGAACCCACGCGGTGTTTGCGCTGTGTAGTTAAACAGACACATTCCTCTCAGTATGGGCTCCCAGCGTTGTCCTCTCCGCTGTGCCCAGATGAGTGCCGTTGGCCTTCTTAGCGCTACCAGGCAGTGGGAACAGCCTGAGAGCCAGCGCCCGACCCCTGTCCCCACTCCCCCCTCTGCCCCGACTCCCTCCTGACGTGATCGTTAGCATCTTTTCGTCGTCGGTGCGAGGCAGGGCTGAGTACACAACTACGACCTCCCGACTGACCCCTGAGGAAGCTGTGGGAACTGAATTTGACTCACAGGAGAGAGAGAGATGAGTGAGAGAGAGAGAGAGAGAGAGAGAGAGAGGAGGGCAGACAAATGAGATTGATTAGAGAGGTTTTCATCTCCACATAGCAGTGGAAGTTAGGAAATTAAGGAAATTAGGGAATTAAGCCATCTCTAATAAGAATGACCATGACTGAGAAACACTGGACAGCAGCTGAGCCCCAGAACTACACATAGTTGTATTGCCTGTGTCTGTCTGTCTGTCTGTGCTGGTGTCGTTGGATGCAATTCCTGGACCCGAACACAACAACGCGCATCTCAGGTGACCCCCTCCCTTGGCGATGAACCCAGGAGAGCTCTGCGTTGCTTGTGAAAAACCCACATGGAGCCCGGCTCTGCTGTGAGAACCAGATCGCAAGACCCCCAAGGTGCCCTATAATAAACGGAGCGAGGCCAAGTGGAAAGACCCCAGAGAGCCATCCGTCTCCAGAGGTCCTAGCTTGTCACGGCTGTTTGCCACTGCAAGTCACTGCTTGGGTAGAGCAACTCGGCTCTCCACTCGAACCCAGTCCAGACTCCCTCCCAAAGGCACTCATGGGTCCCTCTCATCGGTGTGCATCCCAAGACTATGTAAATACTACAGCAGCTTGCCACAGTACCTTGCTGAGAGGATGGTTTTACAATTAAAGTGTTCACTGCAAAGCACTTAGTTTGTTACGTTACACACAGTATCAACCCATAGAACCAGCTGTTTTGGTAGGTCTGTTGAAGCAGAAAAAACTGTTTACTGAACTGTTTACAGTATTCCTAACTATAGTTTTCATTCAAGATAAACTACAGGTGGTAAGAGCTCAGGTTTTACAAGTTTAATACATTTATTACAACTTTTCATGAAGGATAAAAATTAAACCGACCATTGGTACATTTGCTCTACAGTGTGTGGACTACAGTAATATACTGCAGTATTGTTGCAGAGAGTATAGTTTTAATTTCACATTCTCCATCTGGGGCAAATGAAAGCACCTTCTGAATAGATGCACTTACCGTTTCTGTGCTACCAGGACTAGAAGATGTTATGAGCCCAACTCATCAATTTATTTTAGATTTTCTCTCTCTGTATATCTTATTATCTCTCACGCAGTCTCGATATTAAACTACTTTTGAGAACAACACATCTGCATTTTCGGGGCAGATTTTGGATTGTTCGGTTTTGCCATCCCTTCGATTTCTCAATTTGGCGTGTGTAGATGTGGCATGCCCTGACAGATTAGCCTCCTTTTTTGCTGTGCAGAGAAACAATAAAAAAGAGATTTAAAATCTACACAGTAGAGAACAGAGTATCAAAGACTGTAGATAAAGGCTTTCGTACGGAAAACAAATTATTGCATTTTTTATCCTGTTTCCAACTGGCATGCGTTTATCGTTTTGGAACTTTAAAGCCGAGCATTCGGATTTCTAGACTAACCAGTGCCTGGAATCATTAAAATTCAAAAGCAGACGTGAAACAAACACCAAGTACAATAGAAAATATTGTATAACAGAAAGAGCTCTTAGATGAAGCAGTCCGAGGCAGAATTCCCTATAAATACATATTATATATTATATACATGTCATAGAGTGCCTCTATGAGTACCTGCAATTTAGCTTGTGCTCCCGATTCTTTGAAAGGTACTAGAGATAAGGTGTTTGTTTATAAAAGGACATATTTACTATGGGTGATATATGGGGTTCTTTGTTAGTTATTAACCATCATATCTATACATGTGGAGCCCAAGATTTTGGTGGCGTTTGTGAAGATGTCGAGGATGATGAAGTGCCAAGCTACAGCTCATGAAGACCTCCACCATGACCCTGGTCTTCGAGTTCTTGTTCGACTCGGCGGAGAAGAGAGGGAAAGAAAAGTCAATTTTATAGAAAGATGGGATGAATTAGTCCCTGTACTGTAGCTTTTTCAGTTTGTTTTCCAGAAAAATCCCCAATTCACAGTGTTCAGTGAGGACCAGCGCCCCAGTCTGAGAGAGCGCAGTCTGGAGAGCTCTCTCTCTCTCTCTCTCTCTGTCTGTGTGTCGCTGCTTTCTGTCTCTGCGCTTCCCCAGGGGTCGGAGGTCAACAGGCTCTGTGACCACTCCACATGGGGAGGGGCCGGGCACTGTAAAGGGGTTTGCCTGGCAAAACATTTCTACGAAAGACATTTAGGGAGAAAACAGCAAAGGCTTGTGGGTCAGGGCTGAGCCAGGCGGTATAAAAGGAGAAGCGGGCGCTCAGTGCATCAGAGGCACAGAACCGGGCTGACGGTGGCAGAGAGGCTGTAAAGGGAATCAGAGAGACTTCCTGTAGCACAACTGCCCCCCCGCCGCGGGCATCGCCGCTACTACAATGCGCTGCTGGGCCGCTCTCCTGCTGATGGTCGCTTGTAGCCAGGCCTTGAGAAGGTAACTCTCTGTGTTGTATTTCCTTCATGCATGTCTGGGTTGAGATGTTACATTGAGACGGACTGGGACAAAGCAGGGAGAAAAAGTCATGGAATGTTTTTCTGTTTTTCTCTATAATATGGAAACCACTGGCCAGATTCAACCAAACGTTGACCCACCTGCTAACAGGGAAACAAAATGAGTCAGTAGTAACTTCTTCTACTTATAAACAGCACTGTAAACAAATGCAGGTTTGTGGGTGGGTCCAGTTTGATTTATCACACTAGATTATTCTTTGATTGTACATGAAGTAATTAATCAATTAATTTATAACATTATGATCCAATTAAACTTGCAGTCCATCCTTTGGCTGTGTGTTGTCTGCCTGCGTACAACAGTCTATGATGTTGAGGGGGTCACAGTTATTACAAAGTTCATTTTATCAATTAATTCATTAATCAATTACTTCATGTACTTTTTTGCCATTTGGAAAGAAAACAAACATGAATTTTGCTACTTGGTGTCGCAGTGACAGACTAAATCAAAACTGACTCTCACACTACTGCTCTGCTCCGTCTCACCCCCTCCCGTCAGAATCGCCCTGCGGAAGATGCCCTCCGTCCGAGAGACCCTGCGCGAGATGGGCGTCACCCCAGCCCAGGTCCTCGCAGAGATGGCACAGACACAGGGGGGAGACCCGCAGCCGAGCAACGGCACGGCACCCACACCCCTCACCAACTACCTTGACGTAAGACACCGGGATCGCCCTTGACTGAGCACTCGGGATCGAAGCCCGGGGTTTTAGAGACCTGGTGGTTCAGTATCTCAGAGCAAGGACAGCAATGTAGAGGGAGTTACTGACCATTGTTTTGTACGTCTCCTGATGATGAACACAGAGATGAGTGGCTCATGTCTTGCCGGCCTCAGAGCACTGTTCTTCACATCCAGGACTCCGGGGCCACAAAGCAGCAGGTTCACAATTCCCATTACTTCCTTTAACTAGGAAAGGGGACACATGTATCGTTCCGTTCAGTGTATAATTAGTCCAATTAACCAAGTAAAAGTTGAGGTGGAATGAGTGGGAAAACAACAACACCACGTCAAAAAAGCTGTGATGCCTTTATTATTTTTCCTTAATCCTTAATCCTTATGATCGCATGTCTCTGCTTCGGTAAAAAACCGCTCCTCACCCATCTCTCCCTCCTCATCGCAGACTCAGTATTTCGGAGAGATCAGCATCGGCTCCCCCCCCCAGATGTTTAACGTCGTGTTTGACACTGGGTCGGCCAACCTGTGGGTGCCTTCGTACAGCTGCTCTCCGCTCTACACTGCCTGCTGTAAGTGCCAGAATCGCCGAAACACACACCGACTGAGGCCGAGACTCAGTCCAAAGGTTGCCCCCCCGAGAAAGGCAAATTACAACTCTGTGCCCGACTGCAGAGTAATAAACACTAAGGGTACTAAGGGTTCACAGGGGGATCAGATTTTTGATTTGGTCTAGGCTTACATGAGCTACACTGTACTGTTATGTGCAGTCAGTAAGAGAAAACACAGGCAGAAGGTCTTGTTTCTCCACCAGAGGGCAGCATCGTTTAACACGCACGCCTCATTGCAAGAGGGTTTTCCCCAGAACTGAACATCCAGATTTGCTAGGCATCAATCAGACCCCTAATTCAAACCTATCTTTATTAAGACTCACCCTGTAGTGAAATATATTCACGCCACTAATTTACTGCATCATATTGTAATCTAATGACGTTCGTTAAACCTCTCCACCACATAACTGTTGCACGATATTCATTTCTAGATTTTCTTGGACGTTTATTTTACAGTGGTTTCAGTCAAATCAACAGATCGATCCTGATAATAATAATAATAATAATAATAATAATAATAATAATAATAATAATAATAATAATAATAATAATACAAAGATCTGGCTAGAATCTTGAGTACTGAGTTGACTATGCTCCTCTGGTTTGATGTGGTCAATGCCTTTCATGATTTTGAAGACTTGAATCAAGTCCCCACGCAGTCTCCCCTTTTCACCCTGGAACAGAGGAGACTACATGGGGACTTGATCCAAGTCTTCAAAATCATGAAAGGCATCGACCACATCAAACCAAAGGAGCTTTTCCAGATCAGCAGGGACACACGCACCCGGGGACACAAATGGAAATTGGGCTTCAAGGCATTCAGGACAGAAAACAGGAGACACTTCTTCACACAGAGAGGCGTCACAATCTGAACAAACTCCCAGCGATGTGGCTGAAGAGACAATTTGGGAACATTCAAAAACAGACTGAATAGGATCCTTGGATCACTTAGTTATTAATGGACACTAAACAAGCACGATGGGGCGAATGGGCTCCTCTCGATTGGACACTTTCTTATGTTCTCATGTTCTTATCTGATAGTAATTGCAAAATCTTCCGTGTCCTGTCCCAAGTCTCCCACAACAGGTACGACTCATCCAAGTCTCGGACGCACATCGAGAACGGGACTGGCTTCTCCATCCAGTACGGCTCGGGGAACGTCCGGGGCTTCCTGAGCGAGGATGTGGTTGTGGTGAGCGCAGTCGGTTTGTGGTGCTTCATCCCCCACCAGTCCACATCCATCCATTCATTCACTCAACACACAAAAGCCTCTACTGTGCGACTTGCATCTTCAGCTTTGTGCTTCATCATCACTGCACACAATGTCCTGTGAATAATTCTAGTTTTCGCTAAAAATATTATATTTCCATGGTTTTCCTTCCATTGTATCTGGAAACGATTACAGTGGGACAACACTGGTGGTATGAAGGCCCTCGTGAGTCACATGATGCCTACAAAACAGGTTGTGAGCATGAAAAATAAGTGGTTTAATGACCCACATTATAGCGCCAGTTTTCCGGATCTCTGTGGAGGAGCAGTTCTGGATTTTGTCACATTGTGCCGTATTGATTGGGATGACAGTCTGATGTTCAAATGTTTACAAGAAATTGTTTGTTCCTCCCTTGACGCAGCCTGGGAGTAATCAGTGACTGGCCGCAGCAAGACCTGCACCGCCACGGTTTCCCACACACACTGACAAACTGCATTAAAGCTTTAAACAATCCAGACAAGACAGGAAATACAGTATTTCACTCTGTACTAGTGTATACATATATTTTTGTGTTAGGTGCCTGTATTGGGAACTGTGTCAATGTATGGAACAAAAACTAATTTGCTGCTAAAAGATCAAATGGTTGGTGTAAGTCCTGAACCACTGCAGAGATCTGTGACATCAGGGTCAAGAAACCAGCCTGTCACTCCAAAACTTGCAGATGACGCAGCAAAGGACGACAATCACAAGGCTCTTTAACTCACAGGTGGGTGGCATCCCGGTGGTCCAGGTGTTTGCGGAGGTGACCGCTCTCCCTGCCCTGCCCTTCATCTTCGCCAAATTCGACGGGGTGCTGGGGATGGGCTACCCCAACGTGGCCATCGATGGCATCACCCCGGTGTTCGACCGCATCATGTCTCAGCACATTCTCAAAGAGGAGGTCTTCTCGGTGTACTACAGCAGGTGGGATCAGCTCAGTAAATGTAACACTAATAGGCCCGAAAGGAAACCTTAGATTTTATTAGGATGTCAATTAAATTGCCATGAACTGGAGGACAACTGTTGTTTTTAATTCAAGGGAGACTTCAGGCCAGAGGAGTTTATGTGGAAGTAGGGGTCCACTTATTCGTTTGTTAGTTTGTTTTAATGTGGATGACTGGGTGTAACCTGTACGCATGTCTTGTAGGGACCCTCAGCACAAGCCTGGTGGAGAGATTGTTTTAGGAGGGACTGACCCGGAATATTACACGGGCAGCTTCAACTACCTGGGCACCAGGGAGACCGGGAAGTGGGAGGTGCAGATGAAGGGGTGAGCAATGCGACATTACTCTGTCCCTCTGTGGTGGACTGGCACCCGAATGTTTTCTCACACATCATCAGTCTTCACCTTCGTCTCCTAGAGATTTCAATCACTACCATACCTTCTTCTTTCCTCTTCTACTCTCTCTCAGGGTGTCAGTGGGGGCAGAGATGCTCTTCTGCAAAGATGGCTGCACAACAGTGATTGACACGGGCGCCTCCTACATCACAGGCCCTGCCTCCTCTGTGTCAATCTTAATGAAGGCCATCGGAGCTACACAGCTGGCCGAGGGCGAGGTAGGCCGAGTGGGTGCGGCTTCCTTGTTGCAAGTCATTTTATTTACGTCACCTGGCCTGAATTTAAGAACTTGCAATACTTACAACAGAACAAAAAAGTAACACCAGACCTATCTTTTAAAATAGTGTGTCTGTGTGCATCAGGGTGCTATGCTTAGTCATGAGGAAACTGACAACTGTCAAAAGCAAGGAAAAAACGAAAAGAAAAAAAGACAAAATACGTTAATAGTGGATCAGCCCTGAGGCACAGAAATACAAAGAACCTCCTTAATAAAACAAGTTCAGAAACTGCGCTAGTTGTTAATCTTCAATGATTGCCAGGGGACGCCTGCTTCATCTTGTCAGAGGCAGCGGTGCGCGTTAATTAAAATACATTTCTCTCTCTTACATCTCACACCCCAAACAGATCTCCCTTCATCACAACCATTAGAGCTGATCGCCAATTAAGCAGATAACATCTATAATAACAAGTCGTGGAACTTTTAAACGTCTGGGCTGAGTGTTACTTTTCACACCAGGAGTGGAAACAGCCATGTGAGGGATACATCCCTGCTCCAGGTGTGAGAACAGTGAGATGGTATAAAGTGTTGTGCTGTAATGTACTGCAACAGGGCGGATATTACTCCTCCTTACTGCAGTGAGAAATATGTTTCCAATATCTCCATCTACAAACCATGAACAATACAGGCTGTGACAAGCAGAGATTTGTTTTTAAAAGAAAGAGAAAAACAACTATTTCTTTTCTGTCTTCAAAAACAGAAAAGCAGATCAGAGATCCCTGCCAATTCCTGTTTTCTGGTGTTGTGACCTCCATGTTTTCATCCTGAAACATTACTTTCTCTTTGTTGCGTTAGCCAAAAGATACTAGCTAGTGTGGGTCACACAAGGATGAGCACTAAGCAGAAACATGTGTCAAGATAACGGCATAAAAAAAAAACACACATGGGCAGACATATACACAACACACACACTGTCAGTCAAGAACATATTCTGTACACTTCAGAAGCTACATTTGTGCTGATGCAACATACATCTGTATCAAACTCGATACAAGTTCTGTGTTGTGTATTTCTCTATGTTTGGTCACGGAGGTATTGGCCCCGTTCCCGTATTCATCAATCTCTACGCCGCCCAAGGAACTGGGGAACGGATGCCGCCGGTCTGCCATGAGACGCAGTTCGCCCTTCATGGCTTTCGCTTTAATCCAAGCTGTCGTTTCACTCGCCCGGCGTCATCTGCTCTGGGCCCATCTGGATTTGTTCAAATTTGTCATAACTTAATTAGAATCCTTTAAATAATTTTTAGCATAGACCGTTAAAAAACATTTTTGAAACATGTACAGGGTTATAATTGAGCAATGCTGTTACTCTTTATTGATGATATTCCCTAAAACCTCCCAGTAGCCCCAGAGCTGGAATCGGGCTAATTTTAGCCGCAGAATTAATTCACTTTAAGAGGTCATGGTGGAACAAAAACAAGGGAAATCTTATTGCTCACGTTTGCATCTTTCCTGAGGAAATTCATTAGTAAAGGGAAACAAAAGCTCCAAAATAAGAAAGCAGTGACAGATTATGATAGATTTGGAGAAAGGACATAAGGCTTTAAATGGCACACAAAAAAGCAGGCAATCTCTAGGCCTTAAAAACAGTGTTTCTGATGTCTAATCTGTTTTCCTCTGCTCTCCTGCAGTACACGGTCACTTGTAACCTGGTGAAATCTTTGCCCAGCATTTCCTTCCACTTGGGGGATCACGAGTACACAATGACTGGCGAAGATTACATTCACTGGGTATGTAGTTCAGATAGTTCTCCTGCTCATTCACAGACAATGCACCACTTCATGCATGCAATACAGTGTCATCCTCGTTGCGGTTGAAGTTCACCGTTTTAGAGACCAAAGAAAACACTCTGAAGACACAAATAAATAAACTGACAACAAATATGTTCCTTGGAACAGCCTGCTAGATCAGGGAGGTTCACGGGAAGGCTGCCAGCAGGAAAACTGCATATGCGTGTTTGTGTGTGATACGCTCTCCCTCTTTCCATCCACAGCAGTCGCAGTTTGGGGAGGACGTGTGCACGGTGACCTTTTTGGGGCTGGATGTGCCGCCGCCAACTGGACCCGTCTGGATCCTGGGGGCCAACTTCATTGCCCGCTACTACACAGAATTTGACCGGAGGAATAACCGGATAGGATTCGCACGGGCGGTCTGAGGCCAGCGAGGCTCGCTAACGTCCCTCCCAAAATGAGATGGCACTGCTAATTGAAATATGTATGTATGTATGTATGTGTGTGTGTGCGCGTGTGTGTGCGTGTGTGTGTGTGTGTGTGTGTGTGTGTGTATAATTGGATTCAGGTAGATTCATTGAGTTACCTGCCTTCTATTTAAAAACAGCTGTATGTGCAGGGGGTGTGTTTAAATGCAGTGCCGCTTGCTTCCATAATAGCGTCTTTACGCTGCACACAACCCCTTTAAAAATGAATTTCCTGGCTCTCCAGAGGTCATTGCCAATTTATCTTGGGAGGGCCGTAACTCCACCTCTTCCACTTCCCGATTCCCCCCCTTTATTCTCACTAGAACACTCGGCCAAATCGCCTGAGGTTTCTTCTGTATTCTCAGCCTATTTCTGGCATGTCATATCGAATCATAAAGAACAAAGTGGGTATTTAAATGTACAGAGGGTGTGCTGCAGAGTCCAAGTCATATTCATAGAAAATAAATAAATAAATAAAATAAACACAAACCCCAGATAGAAAGAACATTTTTCCTCTTTTTTTCCTCTCTCTTTTCAACTTGGCATGGCATTCCCTGTGGTTATACATACTGAAAGTTATTATTTAATACTTTACTATAAAAACCAGTCTAAATCCAAGCTGTAACGGTATTACGGCACATTAGTGCTGAAGCAGAGATCTTAATAGGGGGCTTCTGTTGGACGCAGGAACATTAACCTCGGATTCCTTAAGGAGCCCCAGCTCGTTATCTCTCTACTAAACTTTATTACACAGCGACTGCAGATATCGCTGTATCTGATCGGCACATTCACTCATTCCAGCTCTGGCTATTATTGAATCAGACAATTTATACCAGGACTCTTTTCTTGACATTCAATTCACAATTTATGCCTGTTTGTTTATTTGTGGATATGTTAAATTGTATAATTTCAACCAACACTGTTGTTGTTATTAGTAGTAGTAGTAGTTAAAAATTACATTGTTTCATTAATTTATTCCTATTGTACTGCTTTAGTGCTAAAATGACTATCATTTATTAAAAATAAATTGAAGATGATCTATTAAACCTGTTAAAGTATGGCTGATGGTCACATGGGTAAGCCAGTAGAAGTCTAGACAGTTCTAGATGCTGATTGGACGATTAATTACCCAGACACCTCCACTGCTGCTCACAGTGTACATTTGTGTGCTGGATCCCAGAGGGGGCTAATAAAACACTGAACAGATGTCCTGCTTGTGGTTCAGTCATCTTTATTCATCTTTGTCACCTCCCTCTCATCCTTAACTTTTTCGTTTGCTTTTCACCTCTCACTTTCCTTTAACTCTACTCTGCCGTCGATTACTTATTATTTTCCCAGCACACATCATTCTTGCAATATAGAGCCTGGTATTTTTAACTTCTAACTGCACGTGATAATCAGAAAGAACGAATAAAAACTGCATTCATTTAAAAAAATACATATTTGCCATCGAGTCAGCGCATTGTAGGGCATATTCAATATAGACATTCATGACTTAACATCTTAAGACGAATGTGTGGCTCGAATCATAGACAAAAGTCCCGTGGATTCAACAGACAAGATAATGGGAAAGATGTGGTGTAACCAAAGGGAGGTCGAGCTGACTGGTATGCATTCCTGAAAGGTACAGCTGGAGGCAGCGTGGAGGTGAATCTGTACTACATTAGTTGCTCTGAAGAGGGCTGTCACTTCCTGGCAAGATGCCCCAGTCGCCTGCAGGGGGCCAGAAAAGCCTATCATTTGCCCAAATTGCTCTTTGTTACTTTTCTCATAAACTCCAGAGATGATGAGTGATTTGCAGACACCTTCAGAGGCAAACAGTAGAGAGAGCAATCAGACACGAATGCTAAATCTCCCCCCAACAAGACAGGCCTGTCCTCTGTCTTTGATCACATTTAACAAGCCCCCTCTACCCCTCGAAAAACTGAGGTGTGATGTTTTGTTTAAGGTTTATTTTTCTCCCCATCCTTCACAACTACAGAAAAACAATTATGGAACAAATCAATTTTATCCCAAGCTTCAAATCTCAGATCTCTCTGAATCTATTTTAATGCATATTTCTTTTGCACAATCATTAGCACTGTAAACTGTGCCCCCCCCCCGTCATGCAAAGCTACTGTCCTGTGATGACTCTGTGGAGAGGTCTGTACTCTGCACCTCCATTTGCCGAACACTATTATATCACCTTCTACAACTGCTGAACTATATTTTCACAGCCTATTTTTTTTATGAGAGCCTATTGTTTATACAAGCAAAGGAAGGTTTTACAACAATGGCAATTACAGCTATGCTTTACTTTTTAACTGACCTTGGCATATTATATGAATGGTGCAATGTCAGGTGTTTGCCTCACATGGAAAAAAGGAATTCCAAGATTTGCACTGTGTCTCTTTCGTTTACACACACACACAAAGACACATACAGATGTCTCCACACCTCTCCTCGTTCAACCACTTTAATTTATTTATGACACCTTTTGATCTGTTTAAATGCGTTCTGCGCCCCATGGGCCAGCGGCATGGTAATCACTGCAGGAGCTGAGGATTGATTACAAAGGGAGGAGACGATTTACGACCTCGCATTCTGCATAACCTGCAATGAAGCTGTCATGCAGACTGGCAGGTCTGAAGTGGAACAATCCCATTTCACTGCCAAGAGCGCACCGCTCAGAAGCCGAGAGCCTGGCAGAGAGATTCACGCCGACTGTGGAGAATGTGCCGAGGGCTCAGTTTCTCTGTTCTCCCCTAGATGGCAATGCACTCTAGTCACTAACGTGGGGTGGCTGATGGCAGGAGATCAGGCGTACCTGATTGGGATTTTCCTGTGGCACTGTGTTCAAAAGCCTCTCTGTTTGAGACGCTGGCTCAATGACCTCCACTGAAGGTGTACTACTACTACAAGTGTTGATGAAAAGCAGGTCGGCAGTACCCACAGGTCACTTTCTTTTGCTTTCTCTTCCCCACCCTAGATCAATGTCAGACGATACGGAGAGAAAGCCTGCTGTTTTAAAGTGGCATCAGACTCATGAGACAAATCAGCCTTCTGAGTCTGGTAAAAGGCCAGATATTTGGGGCCTATATTTGAGATGCACTTTTTCCCCACCTTTGTCGTGCTGCTGGTAGTAAACGACCCCCCCCACCACCAGGCATTGAGCAGTGTACAGAATGAGCTCGAGGACTGTGTTAGTCGTGCCATAGCAGGTTTGCTTGTCATTTGTCTGGATTTCACGTATGTGACAGCGGTTTCATTCTGGCCTGTGCTGAATGAAGAAGTATTTTCTTTTTAGTTTCTCTAAAACATTCTAAAATACAATTTCTTCCCAGATGAGACTCAAGTGTCTGTGTCCTTCCTTCAATCAGAGCCGTGTGGCCACCAAACCAGTGTGTGTGAGCGGTCATGCATGTTAAGCCTGTCCATGCAAACACACACACACCGCTTTGACTCTGTAAGCGGTCAGCTGCATGTGTTCTGCTGGGAAACCCAAGAGGGAACACTTTCATAGGTGACTTTCCTGATCTGAAACACATGTAACTGAATGAGCCTTCAGGCAGAATAGATATTGAAAGCGTGATCAAATACACCTGCCTCTGTCAGTTTCCCTACTTTGTGGTTTAATTAAGAAATTAACAGACATGGAATAAATTCAATCTTACAGATGTCCTGACTGGCTAATATCATTCTGCTACGGATTATACTCTTGGTCTTCTGAACCAGTTTCATGAAACGTATTTCCCAATAGAGGTGTTTCTGTGCAGTGATGCGGAATTTGTAAGAACCCAAGCAGATGTGTATTTAATAGAATTCACATATATATTATTCACACAAGGAGGATTTATCTTGCAAATTATAATTAAAGAGTACAGAGCAATATACCTCTTGCATTTGGTGTTTTCAATCATGGGTAAGATGCTTTACAAACTTATGGCTTGTAAAAAGACTTACAAAAAGCTTATAGTTACCTATTGGAAAACATTTAAACATTACCTGTAATATGGAGTTAAACTTTGGAGCATTTACAATACATTAATGCAACTGTCTAGAGAACACCTTTATCCAAGGCAATTTAATTGGCTTAAGTACAATCAGTAAGCGACTGTTCTACTGATACACAATCTTACAATCACTATGAACACTAATCTACACATGGCCGTGAACACAATTAGGTTATAAGAGCAGACTGGGATGGCCTACACAGAGGAGGCCAGTTACAAAATTGAAAACGACAAAGCAAAGCAGACGCACACACAAAGATGCTTCAGACAAACTCGGAATTTAATGTTTGTCGATTTATCTCAAGAGGTCCACTAAAGGGAAGTTAACCTTTTTTTATATCTGCAACGAAGCAAGTGCCAGGGAGATTTGGTCGAGGTAATTGAAATCTTAAAGAGTCTCGACATAGATCCTTGTCTTTGACCTAATCAAAGGCCCAGACTGCTTTTCATGTCCTATAATGTGATGCACGGAATACATGCTGGTACATATGGTAGAGTGAAGCAAAACTTAATGTACAATGATAGCTATTCACAGTACACTGCAGCCCCAATGTAATTAACTAAAATCTACCCCAACCCCAATGACAGGTCCATCAGCCCTACTCAACACCAACATGTGGTGCTACACCCAATCTACCACTCCATCCAGCTTAGTTAATGCAAACCAAACACAAACAATACCGGAAAGGAGGTCAAAGTTTACTGGGAAATGTAACCAGAATCCTAGCTAGCCAAGCCCAAATAATAACCCTGCTTATAATCCTAAGTATAAGTATCCAAAGGTGCTTATGGAAACAATTTTATACACAATCTAAGAAACATCCTAAACTCATGTCAAGTTCACAGTAAGACTTGTTTATCTATCAATTTAATTTTGCCCTTGTTCGTTTTAGTTTCCACAAGCTATGAACATATAAAATAAACTATAAATGGAAATACACAACTTCACACAAGAATAGCCTACTTGCCATAAAAGTGATGAATGTTGGGTCTACAAAATACAGTGTTGTATGAAGATTACAGTTCATCTGTGGGTGCAGCAACATGTGGTGAAACACAAGATCCTCTGTACTCTGTGTCCCACCCCTTGCACTTGCTCTTGAAGAGACTACACCATATCCATAATTCATGCCCGGGGTGTTTTCAATTCTAGCGTTGCAAAGTGAACACTTGCTCGGAGAATCCAAATTAAACCGTTGATTAAAACAGTGTCAGGAGTATTTAGAGCCCAGACCTCTGAGGGGTTAAAAAGTCATGGCAGACACTGGAATCCTTTAGGTTCATAGGTACAGTAAGGCTTTATTAATCCAGCTCTCAATCTTCATTCTAGTAATTACATGAAGACCAGCTCCCACAATAAGCCCTCTGGCACTCACTTAGCTTATGGAGGTAAACCACAACCAGCTTTGATAAGGTCATGGGAATGTAGTTAAAATCATAGAGATGCCTCAAGCATGAGAAACACCATATTTACATGGCCATGGAAGCTTACATTTCATATCGTAAAGCAATTAAAATGATACCATCTGCTGTTCATAAACGTCGAATCGGTTAACAAAGCCTAGAAACGGATTTTAATTTAGTTCCGCACAGCAGCATCAACACTGCCAGGCTCAAGCGTGGTCAAAATAAAACATTGTAACATTACATATGTGTAGTGTGTGTGGGTCGAGGACTGGCACTGGTGCGCTTCCGAACATACCACACGGCTCCACCCAAGTAAGGCATTAATTGCGTCACCGTAACGAGGTCAGGGGCACAGTCCACTCCGTGACACTCCCCCCCTCTAAACTCCTCCTCCTTTTTTCGTAACATTCCCGGCAACTAACCGGCAGAGCGGGGGGTGGGGGGTTCTGACGGTGTTTTCTCCAGTAAGAGTGGGGGGGTTGTCCTGATGCTGTTTTCTCCGGTAAAAGGCCGGGGGGGGGGGGTGCTGTTTTCTCCGGTAAGAGGGCGAGGGGGGGCGGTGCAGACGCTGTTATCTCCGGTAAGAGTGGGGTGGGAGTCTGACGGTGTTTTCTCCAGTAAGAGCGGGGGGGTTGTCCTGGCACTGTTTTCTCCGGTAAGAGCTGGGGAGTGGGGGGTGCTGATGGTGTTTTCTCCGGTAAGAGCAGGGGGTGCTGACAGTGCAACAAAATGCACTATATAATTTTATGCGGGTCAATTTATCAATGCAACTAACCGGGACTTTTGTAATTTCTGCAGTGTAAAAGATCTAATTGGAATCGCATTTTTTGTTTTATTATCTTCCTTGAATGATTAAGTAACTAATCAAAATTCCTTTTTACTGTTTGGTGGGTGCTGAAGCCCTTGAGCCCCAGCGTAGTCGGTGCCAATGCACAACATAACACTGCTTCAACTGGAACTCTCAGCACTATTTTCAAACGCCGTTCTCCCTGGCTGCTCTTCAGTCATTCTGCTCTTCCGTTTTCATGCTGCTTTGTACTCTCTGGACTGTTTTGTGGCACTCACTCACAAGTTCTGGATGTGTGACCTTAAGTACCCTGCTAAGTTTTTGTTACAAAAATAGGGAATTTCACTTTAGAAAAGTAGATAAGTATTTACTAGTTGCCACAGAGAGAGACAGGAGAGTACAGGTGAGAGGTAGCCATCTTGTTGTTTGACTAGTGTCAGACAGTCTTAGCATTGCTCATTTTGTCAAGTTTGCCTTAATTGATGTTAGCATTGTCTGTAGTTTGCCTAAATTGAAGTCAATTCAGTTCAGCTGCTGAGTTGGTGAAAGTAAACAGGTTGTAGAAGGGAGATTTTGTCTAGGACTAGCAGGAATTCTGTTGCAGGAGGAGCCAGGTGTGGCCTGTTAGGTGTGAATTGGGGGTAGGTAGACAAAAGCTACTTAAAGCAGCTGTTGAGAAAGAGCTGTGCTGTTTCTCGCTGACAAAAGTTAGGACGTTGACTAGCAGCAGGAACCAAGAGACGTGTAAAAAAACAAAAAACAACAAAAAAACAAAAAAAACAAGTAACATTTAGAAGCATGTGACCACTACAGTGTCAGATTTGCAGAATGATTGCCTTCCTGGATGAACTCATCCAAGAAGGCTTCATTTGTGAACGTTGTCGGCACAAAGCCGAGGGTTAAGTTTCAATCAGTAAGAATTTTAAAATCTTGTCAGACCCTGTTTTACCTCACCAACAGGATGAAATCAGGGTCTGACATGATTTTAAAATTCTCACTGATTGAAACTTAACCCTCAGCCGGGAGAAATGAAAACATCGATCTGCTCGCTTAACATGCATTAAAAGCATGACTTAATGGTGGGTAGAATGAATCTGCAGTCAACTGCTTTGTGGGCGGGGGCAGCTTAGACTAAACCCAGACCAGAGGTACAGCTGCGGTTTCGGCTCCAGCAGCAATCCAAATTACTTGACTGGGCCAATTAGCTGTTTACAGTACACAATACACATGATCTTGGTTTAAGGACTCTGGACCGGTGAATTTAACAATCATCTTGGCTGATTGTAGTCAGCTTTTCATCTTCATTTACGAGTTTGTCAACAAGCATTTTCGTCATCGATTTCGTCAACAGAATTAACAATGACCTAGACCACTGACTTTGGATTTTGAAAGGCCATCCTGGTCAAAACTGAAATGAAATAAGCTTGTGATGTGCACCACTGCAAATGGTACGACTAATCTGCAATGAATCGTGCTTTACAGTAGTGCCTTGTTCTCAAGTACATAAGAAATGCACATTGCCCATTAAACACACGCTGTTCGAGTCTAGGTTTGATACAGAGCAGTGCTGCATTTTACATTTATTTGCTCCTAAATGGTAATGGATTTATTATCAGATTAAGCTTTGACCACATATCATGTTATGGCTGAATTAGTCTGGGTAACAGATGTTTCTTTTAATTTTTGTTATTTTGCCAAGATGCCTTTGAAAACACACAGGGTCACGTGTGCTGATTTAGTGCACTTTTCTGGACTTAGGCGTTGTGGATTTGGGACTTCATTTTTTCTTTTTTAAATCACAACACAGCGTTGTTTGTAGGCCCTAGCTGTTAGCCATGGGGTAGCTTTTGCTTAGACACAAAGAAAACGTCTCATTTCATGTTTAAAGATGTTTCTCTTCCTACTGCTGCCACTACTACAAATATGTATCAATGTTTTGGGTGAGAATAAGAATTTGCCCACAACCTCAAAAGAGAGGAAATGTTTTTTAATTCCCAACCGTCAATATTTAAGATTTCCAATATCACACACGTATATCACTTGGGTTTGTATGTAACAGTGCAATTTAACTGACTTCCACACAAAACCTTTAAGCCCTCACTTGACGCTGTCCTGCACAAACAACTGGAGGACTATTTTTCCTGGATGAGATTCCTCAGCACTAAATTCCACTGGCGTGTGGAAAAGTCCCCTGTTGACGCAGCACTTTTTCAGAGCATAAGACCGGTTATAAACTGAAGAGCCAATCTGTACCTCTAGCCAAATCCATCTAATTCAGTATAAGCCCAATATCCCTTCCTAATATTTAGTTAAATAATGGTTTAATTAGCTGATTTCTGAAGGCACAAAAGGGGCTCAGATGATCAGTGGCTTAGGATCAAATTTGTGCCTTACTAAACTAACTTGTTTTTTTTACCAATTACAAGTTTAATTGCGTGCAGGTCTTGAGCTTTATAGGTTTAATATATCATCTCAAATGTCTAAACTAATGATTTATGGATATTTGACCCATTAGTACATTATAAAATAAAATAAAACGCAATGCAGACCTACATGCCTACAGGGCAGGGATTTGAGATTTTTGTGATTTCTAGTCCTTATAATGCAGATCAGGATTTATAGCCATTTATGGACTGATATTATGTAAAATAATAATATAGACAAGAAAAGGAAGGTCTTTTTAGAAGATAAAGGAAAGCTACTAAAGCATGTTGCACATAAAAAAACACATACTGTACATGGGGTTAAATGTCAGATCATGAGAACAGATCAGTAATAAAAGCTTACTCCAGTGTGTTCATCTCAAGGCATTGTGGGGAAAAAGAAAAACTAAACATTTAAAACTAAACCAAAACATACAATATTCTTCTTTTCTAGGGAAAATAGTGGACAGGAAAATAAAAAGTGGCATTTAGCCGTCTCAGATTTGACTGGAACTTATTATAGAAAAATCTTGAGAAGTATTTTTCCATTATTTTGGTTCCTGTATAAATGAGTCACACATCATAACCCGGCAACTTCAAGGAAGTGGATATCCTTTACAAAATGAGCTCTGATTTTGGGTCTGCTCAGTTTAAACCGCTTGAATTGAAGCACTTTAAAGCAACAGTACAACAATTTATTTAAAAGATCTCGAATTGTATAGAACCTATTCCGACAAGGGACTCGAACAGGGATGGTGTGATTGGATTAATTTAAAGGCACGAGCGAACAGTCTCTCGACACTATAAACTCCAGTTTTTACTTGCAGTGGTCGAGAATGAATAAAAAAAATCTAAAACACCTGCAGAGGAATTCTACAAAGGACGTGTACCCACACTTTACAATCTGTTAGAGTTGCCAGATGTGCGACTGCCTGGGAAAATGAACAGCAGGGCCTGCACTTTCCTTTCGTTTCATTTGCCTCTTCTGGGGGAACCAGCAGGCATGTGCTCTCTAACTCTTTCGTTGGTGAGTGTGCAGCAATTGAAAATTGTCCGGGGCCAAGTGCCAATCGTGATGGTTTGCCTACAATTTTATGCACCAGTGTTTTGAAGCACTCTTAAGCTAAACCGTCATTACTCTAGTGCCATCTTCCTCGGTTCCCCTTTGTGCATCACAATTAAACTGCGGCAATTACAGTGCATACTTTAAACACAGAGAGAGAGAGAGAGAGAGAGAGAGAGAGAGAGAGAGGAGAAAGTGACCTGGAAAGCTGTGCGTTTGCATTGATAATGTAGCTGCTTACCCACATAATATACATTGAAGGATTTTTACCATGTTAATTTATTTATTAAACTTTCTTCATTTGTCTCCCGCCCCCCTCAATCATATCAGATATGTGGAACAAAATACATCTTTCCTCAGATGAACTAAGTCAAGAATATATGCATGCCAGAGCTTATAAAACCATGGGGGAAATCAGGTGACATTAAGGACAGACAGATGTCCTAGCAGACCACTCAAAATGAAATGGAAGTTCAGTGATTTCCACAATGTCAAAATTATACAGACACAGAGGAGAGTGAAGAAACGGGACCTACTTGGGTTTCCCGAGGAAAGAGCGGAGTAAATATACGAGAAGAAGAGTTCATGTGAGTCTCAGACCAATGAAAAACTATGCAAGACCCCTGTAAATGACAAACGTTAACAAAAAATAAATAAAAAAGGAAAAACAATGCAATCATGAGTCTGTACTCCCCTCTGGGGCAGCGGCCATTTACAAGTTTCTTCCATTTGGTTGAAACGGCTGCTTTCACAATTATTGTTTGAACTCCAAAGAAAAAAGAAAAGACCACCCCCTATAAAAGTCTTTATTGTTTAATTAAGTGGAAGGGGGAGGGGGTGGGCAACAATCTGAAGACACTTCAGATTTGATAAAGCAATAAAAAACAAATCAATAAATAATGATAATTGAAACAATGCCTCAGGTTCTGTTTCCCACTTGATGCGATCCTTGTTTTCTGTCGTTTCTTCCCCAAATGAGAAGCACATTTGTATTATGTTGGCAAACAGACTTAAACACAAAGGAAATTATAATTTAAAATGGAAATTGCATTTAACTTCTTTGTAGGGTGAAGTAGAATATCCCATGAGACTTACTTATAGTTACATTTTATATTAAATCACTTTTTAAATGTTGGAATGAATGTATAAGGTCCAAATTAAAGCCCAATTACAGGACTGTACATTAGAAGTGTGGTGTCAGGACCATATATTAATCACATCAACATTTTAAACCCCTAAGCGCACAAAACTATAAACAATGAGATTTTAGCTACAGGTTTATTGCCATCATTGAGATAAGGCCCTGTGAAGTCAAGGGAAAAGAATGGGGCCAAACCTGGAGCGGGACTCTTGGGAAGTCACAGAACCGATGTTGTGCTCCAAGAGAGAAAGATGTACAGACTGAGTAAGAGAAATAATGTCTTTCTTAGGCCTCCACTGAATGACACAACTCCTGCTGTAACGAAAGGCAAAAATACAAGCTACCAAAGACTAACGAGTCCATGCTGGTGTCTGCACTGTTGAACCTCGAACAGGAGTATTTTTATAGTCAAGGCTGCTGATTTTACTGTGGCAGGACCCTGGATTTATAACCTACGCTGTGGGTTACCCCGAACATGGGGGCAAAGGCACTTCAATTACAAATGCACCAGATTTTATAGGTTATTAAAATTGTTATTACATCTGAAAATGCAAAAGTGCATAAAAAGTTATAAAACAAATTAACAATCTTCCAAACCACAGATATAAATTGGCACAAACCGTGCTTAAGTTCTGTTATGCTTAATTTGGCTGTAGGCTGATATACAAGTACAGCAACATACACACCAATATGGGAGGCCAGGTAAAGACATGTTGATACATGCACATGGTTTTCATTGTTGCATTTCACAAACGTGACTTTCTTCAAAGAGCGAGAGTGAACTGCAAGTCTTGCCATCATGGATAGGGGCAACACACAGATGAATTCAATTTACAGAGGATTTAATCAAACCCACCATGCACTGCAATCACGTTTGAAGCTTTTTGTGATTTGAAACACAAACGCACACGCATTGTATTTCAAAACATGCAAATATCCCAATAGATTCAAGATTGCATTGGCATTTAAAGTCTGGACTACACAATCTCATATAGTCAGACAGTAGGCAGCATGGCTATATCACTGTACTGTAGATCTTAGTGCTTTAATGGAGAGGGGTGAGGACAGGGCAGGTGACTGCATCATTCTCACTCCATCGTTAAGATGAATAACGAGAGAGAGAAAGATCCCTGCTACCCCAGATTGTGCAGTATAATGATGGCAAACGTTTTCCATGTCACTTAGCATTATTTTTTTAATTTCTTGGCAGATGCCCTTATCCAGGATGAATGCAAATTAAATGAGTGTGTTTACAGATGGTATATTTATTCATTTAGCTTCCTACAAGTAATGGGATAGAAAGAACATTTAAGCTGCAGGGGTAATGGTGGATTAAGATTAATTTCACCCGAGCAGACGCAGGTAATCACACTGTACCTGTGCTTTGATTCTTTCACAAGCGGGATCTGAAACCAAACCACATCTGGACCCAATCAGAGTTATCTGCAAACCAGATTGGCTTACAAGTCTGCTTATTTAACCTCGTGATTAACCTCAGGTTACAATATCTTGGAACTGCCAAGCCATCGAAATGCACGGTAGCGCTGCATTCATTTTAAATGCAGACAAGCTTTTTATTTTGGTATCTTTTAAGTGACTTGGGCAGAAGACCAAGGCAAAAAAAATGTGTTTTACGCAATACAAATCACATATTTTATCAACATTTAAACGAGCCATGGAGTGGATAGCTATAGTTTTAACTATAGTTTAATGATGCAATTAAACTTTCCACATGAAGCTAGAAATCCAATCTACACTGAAAAAAAATAATTGTGGGTCAAGTAAATTATACATATTTAGTATTCTTAAATATTACTTAAAACATTGTTTCTGCTGCTCTTACTAAAACCACTTAAGTAAGGCAAACTTAAATTGTGACAGATCAGAATTACTTAAAATATTTAAGTATGAAAAGTAAGTAAAATTAATAATGATAATAAATAAGTAATTTGTAATTAATTTATTTTAGTTTGCCCAACCAAATTAAAGTACATGGGCATTCTTGGTTTGATACCCAGACTCCACAGCATTCATGAACGCTGGATCCACGAAGGTGTGTTGAAAGGCAAGATGTTTTTTGCACCCTTTTGTCCGTAATAAAACATCTATTGATAATTGTATTTGTGAGATACAGTGAGAATTGTGAGCGCAGAGGAATTCTTCAGATAACCATAATTTCAGGGTTTATCCTGGTGAATCAGTTGTTCCCTCATTTTGTCCCACTTCGCTGATCATTCAACACAAACTCTTGCAGCTGATCTTCAATATCTGGCGTCAGTTACTGCCTAATTAATACCTACTTAATAACTTAACAAAAACAGACTAATAAAAGTGATGCTTACTTAGGTGTAGTCAACTAGTACAGGCAACTTAAAATAACTGCAAGTTACAAATATTTTAAAAACAAATGCGTGTAACAACTTTTTAAAAGTATTTTCAGCTAGAATTGTTTTTCAGTGTTGGTGACTATGAGGACCATACGAGAGAAAACGTTCAGACGCGGATCCTCTCCCGCCTGAAGGCCACGAGGTTCACTCCTGCAGAGTGGGAGACGCGTGCCAGACGCCGTGCCTCACTCATGCAAGCATCGCATCGCTCGGGGACTGCTCACGTCAGCCCGCGAGCACAGGAAATTAAAACCACAGTTAATCCTGGATTGCATGAACATTACGATCGGTTCTCTCGGTTGAACTGCACGGAGCAACCTTTAAACAAGACAATCGGCACATGATCAAAGGAGCGAATCTGAATTGGACCACTTGAGTCTGGGCACATGTGCCATTTAAAAACAACTTCAGTAGTAATGTGTGTGTCTCTTCTATTTACGTTTGAAATGTCTTGCTGTCTCTCTGTTCTTTTGAAGAACCTCAAGTCTTTTGGTATGAGAATATTAATAGGAGTAGTAATAGTATTTGAAATAAAAAAAATATTCATGTTACGGTTAATATTCACTTTTGCATCCACTATATGAATGTCTTGGGGCTCTAATGCAGGGTGGCCTCCTAACTCTAAGGGGGTAAATTTGATGTTCAAGCAGATTCAGGAAATTTCTTGGGAAATATAATTACTTCCTCCAAAAAAGAGACAAGGGGATGATGGAATAATCTTGGTCCATATTACATAGAGGGCAAATGGTCTGACATGTACTTCACAGCCTCTAATCATGTGAAAATATGTCCCTTTGTTCAATTAGGAATCCAAGCATGACACAAAACCTATGGAGAGGCAGATGGCACTTGCTATCCAGAGGCAAATCTAATGAAAAGAGCCTATTTTGTTTTTCAATAGATACTTAAATTTGCATGTAACGGTTAACCTAAAGCAGCTTCAAGTATCACACAGAGAGTGAAGAAATGTTGCCAGAGAGTAAGAGTCGGGTTGGAACAAAAGACAGCTTCATGATCCAGAGCAAAATGTCCCAAATCCTTTAGATACAAACAAAAACAAAAATCAAACAAAGGACATTTTCTATGCGTAGAAAGGATTGCAATGACTCACGCAGTAAACGTCAGTAATTTAGCACGATTTCTTTGGGAACGGTGCTGGAATAGAACACCGATTCACAGGGAAATATACAAGAACTGATACACGATTCAGGCGCTGGGACGATGAGGTGTAAAGTGGTAACTAATGTTTCCATCACACTGCTGACGGTTACATTCATTTCATGAAAACAAATAAAGAAAAAAAAAACCTATTTAGCTGTCAACAAAGCAAAACAGCAGCAAGCTGTAGGGTGACACTACGTAACTATTTCTGTTTGCCCAAACACAAGTGAAGAATCATTCAAAGCTTCGCAACCTCCACGTCACTTTATTCTTTTGCACCCCACGTTGTCACAAAAATGCTACATTGTATGCATGTTTTACTGTATCGACTTATTGCACTGATGTGTAAATCAAACTAAATCGCAGTCAAAGTCAACGCCATGAGTTGAATCTCATATCAAGAAGCACATCAGAAGTAATTCTCCATCACCCACACACATTGGACCACTGATGTGTGACAGTACCCTCGATCCAGACAGTGTTGCATAGTTTTAATGATCAAAAACAAACTACAAATCTGAGCAAATCTCTGCATCATACTGCCAATAGTTGTTTTTTAATATATTGCACGCTATGTGCTGCAAAAGGACTGCATATCTTGTTATCTCCTGCCAAGGATTCCATTGAGGATTACTCTGTGCAAAAGTGCATCAAATTAAAAATAATTAATTTACAGGAGGCAGTACAGCTCAGAGGCATGTTGGAGTGCCTCCAGAAAGACTGGGATCTTGTTTACAACTGGCTCTAACAAGGTGCGACTACTTCCACTTAATGAGGTCAAAAACTCAAGTGTGTTTCCATTTCTGCTATAATGTATATTCCCTGATGCCTTTCTACATTGTTAGAGCCAGCTTACGATGATAAGTGCAGAAGAAAATATACAGTTAATACAAGTCCTACATCCTAGATTTACGAAGATTTGTCATTGTTAAGAGCTCAGGGGAAGGGACGTAGGGGCAATCGATGTAAACAACACGAGTACTGGCAAATCCATCCCTCAATCTCTCAATCCCTCCAATTCAAACCTCAAACACTCAATGATCTCGTACAGTTTCATTAAATGTCCAGCATTGCCTTTAACTGGGAATTTCATTAAGATTTCTCATGTAGAATTAATAACTAATGTAGTGATGATTTAATTGAGACGGTTGGATGCATTTCCATACTATTGCATTTGTTTAGCATCTTAACATTACTTAAATGAATGTGTCTGGTTGTTTGCTGTTAAAGCTGCCCATTGTTAATCTCTATCATCACTGTAATTCCATAGAGAGGACCTGAGGGCAAGACATGTGTGTTACAACTAACAAGAGACAGTTGTTGTCACTACATTAAACAAAATAAAGACCCCTTTTTATGACCACACTGCTTCAAAGATAGAAAATATAAATATTCGAGTTGGGGACCGTGAAGGGAGCGACTTGAGTTATTTTGAGATGACCTTGGGGATATTCAATCAAAAGACCAAAGCCAAGCAGTATAGTGATGTAACAATCCCTATCTGTTGAATAAGTACTCTCTCTCTCTCTCTCTCTCTCATTTCCCTTGTACTTCACCACTCGGAAAGAAAACGCAATACGAAATCTTTGAAGTCGTCTCATTTGTTGCAGTTCGGCAACATTAATATCTGTGCCAGATTTTTTCCCCTCTGTTGAAATTGTTCTAAATTTACTCATGAGGCAATTATAATTTACAATTTACAAAGTACAAGTCAAGTACAGTCAACACTGGGGTTCAGACAACGTTCAGCAATGGGTTAGGTGCAGGGTTGAGCTGAGGTTAGAGTAGGTGGTCAAAATTAAAGTCCACTTCCTTTAAGGTGGAGCTGGAGATCTGAATCAGTTTGCCAAGAGAGGGTGCGTTGGCTTCAGGTTATTGTCGGGTCATCGATGGATTGCGTGTCCGAGCCCCAAAATGACCCTTTCTTTCTTTAACTGGAACCTTAAATTAACTCTCAGCTCCAAGCCTAAAACATAACCCTTTACCAAGTCTATTTCCATCTCATCACTATACCTCACAATTACCTGAAACCCATTAAAAATGTAATCCACTTACTATGCATGTTCAGCCTGATTTCGAACTCTGACCATAAACCTGAACTCTATCTTTACCACTATATTTCAGTTGAAGGTTTTGATGAGGGTTCCGCTTTAAATCCTGAAGCCTAACTCTATCACGACATAAATGTAATGCTAAGACCAGCTGCATAATTAATTAAATCAATTAAAGCTCACTAAACACTAGTATCGCACAAGTGTAATATCTCACTCTAAAACAAGCAATTCCTTATCAGTTCCTAGCCAAGGACACGCTGACCTTTCTAAAGGGCTTCATAGTGTGATATATATGAGTAATATATATAATGAATACATTCAGTAAAGTCATGTGACAGGATACATACGGAGCTACATGGAAACCGAGGTCATAGCCTCCTTTAAACCAATCAAATCAATCTGTACCTTCACCAAATGATACATCACAAGGTCCACTATAAACATGCATAATCGACAGGTGAATGTTTTATTTATAAAAAGACTATCAAACACACATTTTAGTTATTTGGGGGGAAAAAAATAAGAAAATAAATGAAGTTACTGAAAGGCAGGAGGGTCATCCAAAAACTAATGAGTTTTCAGAGCCAGAGAAGGCACTTATTTTAATAAAAATCCCAGATGGAAATGTTTTAGGGTAAACATTTGTGTATGAGAAAAAAACAACGCTGTGTAGCCAACCACGTTTGAGTTTGGCAGTCACTGGCTCTTTAGTCTGTTGCAGATGAGGTTGATCTTTTACCTGCTTTGCAAACACATGTCTGACTGCATGCAAGTCCTGAAGTATCCAGCGCCCGTTTCCCACCTGATAGTGAATTGATTGATCCATTAAAAAAACACATTCCTAATTAGTATTAACGCCCTCATTATTCTGCCCAGGGTTTCTACTAGAGCTGGTGATTTTGTGTGAGGGGTTTGAGAGGCTGTACACATCACAGTTATGCTTCACTTATTCCTCTGAGGGGGGAGAATTATAAGCAAAGTTTCATTTAAATAAACAACTGTGTGGTTTCCGATAATTCACCAGGGAGGAACTGTTGGCTCACTGTGATTCTGTGCAGTGTTGCCTCATCATTAACCAAAACTAACTACAACTCTTTAATCAACAAAAATAGTATTGAATGGGGCCTCAGAGCATTTTTGATTGAGGGGTTTTACAAAAGCATCTGAAATATAGGACACTGCCTGATTTGGTGTTTAATGCAAGGAAAGTTTACACATGTATGTGTAGTTTGGACATCCCTTAAACAGATTATGCAGATGTTGGTCTGACCTGTGCATAATGTCTTGCAACTTCCCATCATCTTTTACACTTTCACAATACAATAGTCTGTATATGAGAGAGTTGATCTGATGTCTGCCAGTTAAACAGTTAAGCAGTATGGTGTCACTTACAAATTATCTTTTGCCCTTTTAAGACTTTGAACTGCCTATCCGAGTCCTGATGAAATTGACCCTGGTTTCCAAATATAAAAGAAACAACAACAACCTTGTTCTCATTTCCATTTTGTTCTTTTATCAACTGATAATGAATTGAGTGAAGGAAACCAGGCTCACATTGTAACTGACCTGCCTTCAGAGGGCTTGGCTATTAATACAGATTAATATACAGACGGGTGACAAATTAAAGGAAAAACCTGAATAAATGAGTGGAGGAACATAACGACTACAGATGCCACCAAACAGGTGTACTGCATGATACAATTAAGCAATTAACATCCTGTCATGCTCTGTGGCATGTGTAAAAATGCTGAGCAGGCTCAGTTGACCTTGACTTTGGATCAAGATGGCGAGAGGAAAGGAACTAAGTGACTTTGACAGAGCTGTCATTATTGTGACATGAATGGCAGGAGCTTCAGTCATAAAGACGCTCAACTGGCTTGTGTTCTGGACAGGTGGGCGAGTGCATGTGTGGGACACCAAGAGAACAGGACAGGCCTGACTGCTGGACCCTACAGTGAGGGGGTCTGGAGGGTCTGTTATGCTGTGGGGGGCATTTTCCTGGCATGGTTTGGGTCCACTTGTCCCCTTAGAGGGAAGGGTCACTGCAAATCATGACAAAGTTACTCTGAGTGATCAACTTTATCCTATGGTGACACATTTCTATCCTGATGGGAGTGGTCTCTACCAGGATGACAATGCCCCATCCACAGGCAAGGGAAGTCACTGAATGGTGTGATGAGTATGAAAATGATGTGACTAGAATCTGTGCCAAGAGCATTGAAGCTGTTCTTGGGCTCGTGGTACCCAACACCTTTTTCCTTTAATTTGTCACCCGTCTGTATATCTAATGAATACATTCAGAAAAGTCATGTTCCGGGATTCATTCTGTTCAATAACAGCATAGTTAACACGAGTTTGTGTCTTAGCTCACAGAGCCGGGGAACACAGCTGAACTCGGTAACGATCACAGTGGAGATGAGTTCGGGAACTGGACACTTTTCATTACAAGGAACGAAAATAGGAACGGACGAAAAGACTGTGGCTTGCTTTGGATTAAGGAAGAAAGAAAGCCAAAAATGAACCTGGCATTTATTTGCATCCTCATTCATCACTGCCATACTAATTGTTTTAAGAGTTTCTTGCACAAATAGTTTTCAGGCAGCTGTCAACACCAGCTAAAGTCTGTGTCGTGTCACCTGAGGGATGCCTCGCCTCAGAAAGGTAACTGTTTAGGATTCCTGCCCAGGCCGTTGCTCAGTCTGATCAGAGGCCCAGAGTAACAGTCCGCGATGAGAAACAGACGCACTAATCACACACAGGTTATGCACGGAAACAAAAGACAGCATCAGACCACAAGTTTCACTATCCAACCGCACATGAGCTTCCAATTTGTCAAGCACATTTACACCTGAGGTGAAACGCATAGTTAAGATCAGAGAGTCAGAGGGAAAAAGTTAAATATAAATTAATTAATTAAGTCAAATGAATGCATGTATAAATGTATACCAGAGCCTCCAAAGGTATTCAGACCCTGGAAGAAGTGTAATAAAAATCGTGATCTCGTGCTCTCTTTTGGTTGCAAGTTGATGTGCGCTTATATCTCAATGCTTCCCAGTGGGCATGATGTTCTTGACAAAGTTAGGTTCCTGTTTAGGGTAAACTAATATTAATAAAATGATCCATAGATGGATATCCATTCAGTTCATTCCTCGTTTTTTGTCTGGCCCGATAAACAAGATCCCTATTGAGTCAGCTACATTCTTTCTTTTTCATGAATTAAAGACTCTTCTGGTTTTGCCCCCAGACTAGCAAAATAACCGTGAAGCTCGATTTTACAAGCACTTTGAAGCATTGAGGGAGTTCGGCTCTGCCCTGCGCCTGCTTTCCATTCCCCCGAGAAGTTTTTTTTTCCTTTTTTTTTCATACATTTTTCTTTCCAGCTTCCAATGCTGGAATAAACTCAGGCAGATTCACAATGTGGGGATTTAAGGTTGATAGTTGAAACCCGATAGCAGAGGAATCAGCACATCATTCATTCTAGTTACTCATGTCCATGGGTGGAAACTAACAAATTACAACTACTCTCGTTCCTGTAATTTAGTAGCTTTTTCGTGTACTTGTACTTTTTTGAGTATTTTTCAAATCTGGTAATTGTACTTTTACTTAAGTATGTTTTGAGTGAAGTATTGTACTTCACTACTTTTAAAAAGGCATTCGTTACAGAGTACAAATTGTATAGGCTGTCATAGAAAAAAAAAATGTGGATGACAGACCAATAGACCAATAAATGAAGGAGTAATATATTACATGTCCAGCATCCCGCCCACAACACTCAACAGGCCAATCACATTGCGTGTCGTGATGTTACAGTTGGTCAGTCAATTTAAGATTTGAAATCAGTCATCCAGTCCAGCAGCATTAACGCAAGTTAACTAGCTGTCTAGCCACGAGTATTAATAAGTAGGGGTGTGAAATAAGACATTAGAAATTTTAAAAACGAGAGGAGGCCATTCGACCCATCGTTATTATTATTATTTATTATTTTTATTTCTTGGCAGACGCCCTTATCCAGGGCGGCATCGTGTTCATTTGGTGTCCATTAATGACTAAGTGATCAAGGATCCTATCCAGTCTGTTTTTGAATGTTCCCAAATTGTCTCTTCAGCCTCATCGCTGGGGAGTTTGTTCAGATTGTGACGCCTCTCTGTGTGAAGAAGTGTCTCCTGTTTTCTGTCTTGAATGCCTTGAAGCCCAATTTCCATTTGTGTCCCCGGGTGCGTGTGTCCCTGCTGATCTGGAAAAGCTCCTCTGGTTTGATGTGGTCGATGCCCTTCATGATTTTGAAGACTTGGATCAAGTCCCCACGTAGTCTCCTCTGTTCCAGGGTGAAAAGGTTCAGTTCCTCAGTCTCTCAGTAGGACATTCCCTTCAGACCTGGAATAAGTCTGGTTGCTCTCCTCTGAACTGCCTCTAGAGCAGCGATATCTTTCTTGAAGTGTGGAGCCCAGAACTGTCCACAGTATCCAGATGAGCTCTAACTAGTGCATTGTACAGTACTAGTGCATTGTGACAAGTTTGTTAACTATCCCAGAGTCCAGATCATTAATATAGATTAGAAAAAGCAAAGGCCCTAGTACTGATCCCTGTGGAACTCCACTAACAACCTCACTCCAGTTAGAAGCGACTCCTCTAATCGACACCCTCTGTTTCCTATACATTAATATTAAAATGGAATAAAAATAGGAATGACTTATTGAATGTAAATTACTGTGTAGAAATGGATTAACAATATGATTTTCTGAAGTATGCAAAGCAAATAATTAATAGTTAATTATCATAATACTGTCCATGTCTTTATTGCAGTTAATTGCTTATTAATATTTCTATACAGACACTTTATTAAGGGTAATTTACAATTGTTTCAAGATATCGCATTATTTTACATACAGTTGCCCATTTACACAGTTTATTTTTTCAGATAAGGTTGAACTTGCAGTGTACATAAATGTGGATGACAGAATATATATATATATATATATATATATATATATATATATATATATATATGCAGTCAAACCTATTTGTGCTGTTTTCAGTGTGTTTTCAATATTCCAGGTCTGTCATTCCATAGAAAACAGCTGTCATTCCATGTCATTCGACTTTTATATTTTATATGAGGTTATTTTAAGGAAAGCGTATTCAGGATTTTAGGATTACAGTGTGGGATCTGGAGATATAGACCATCCTTCTGTTTTGCCCATTGTAGTCTATGGGCATTCCGTTTTGTCATTCATTTTAAATCGGTCCCAAATACGACCTCCAGTCCTGACCAGTGATGTTCCCCACAATAAACTAACAATAAACATTTCTTTGTGTTCTGGGCAAGTTGGTATTGTGATTTTATTTGTATTTTTTTTTTTTAATATCAGCTACAGCCATTTAGAAAGAATAATAAAAATAATGACAAACTTTTAAATCAATAGAACCGTTACTCTGTTGTTACACATCTCTGCACTCTGGCCATGAGTGAGTAAAAAAGAAATAAATACATACATACACTCACCTAAAGGATTATTAGGAACACCTGTTCAATTTCTCATTAATGCAATTATCTAACCAACCAATCACATGGCAGTTGCTTCAATGCATTTAGGGGTGTGGTCCTGGTCAAGACAATCTCCTGAACTCCAAACTGAATGTCTGAATGGGAAAGAAAGGTGATTGAAGCAATTTTGAGCGTGGCATGGTTGTTGGTGCCAGACGGGCCGGTCTGAGTATTTCACAATGTGCTCAGTTACTGGGATTTTCACGCACAACCATTTCTAGGGTTTACAAAGAATGGTGTGAAAAGGGAAAAACATCCAGTATGCGGCAGTCCTGTGGGCGAAAATGCCTTGTTGATGCTAGAGGTCAGAGGAGAATGGGCCGACTGATTCACGCTGATAGAAGAGCAACTTTGACTGAAATAACCACTCGTTACAACCGAGGTATGCAGCAAAGCATTTGTGAAGCCACAACACGTACAACCTTGAGGCGGATGGGCTACAACAGCAGAAGACCCCACCGGGTACCACTCATCTCCACTACAAATAGGAAAAAGAGGCTACAATTTGCACAAGCTCACCAAAATTGGACAGTTGAAGACTGGAAAAATGTTGCCTGGTCTGATGAGTCTCGATTTCTGTTGAGTCATTCACATGGTAGAGTCAGAATTTGGCGTAAACAGAATGAGAACATGGATCCATCATGCCTTGTTACCTCTGTGCAGGCTGGTGGTGGTGGTGTAATGGTGTGGGGGATGTTTTCTTGGCACACTTTAGGCCCCTTAGTGCCAATTGGGCATCGTTTAAATGCCACGGCCTACCTGAGCATTGTTTCTGACCATGTCCATCCCTTTATGACCACCATGTACCCATCCTCTGATGGCTACTTCCAGCAGGATAATGCACCATGTCACAAAGGTCGAATCATTTCAAATTGGTTTCTTGAACGTGACAATGAGTTCACTGTACTAAACTGGCCCCCACAGTCACCAGATCTCAACCCAATAGAGCATCTTTGGGATGTGGTGGAATGGGAGCTTCGTGCCCTGGATGTGCATCCCACAAATCTCCATCAACTGCAAGATGCTATCCTATCAATATGGTCCAACATTTCTAAAGAATGCTTTCAGCACCTTGTTGAATCAATGGCACGTAGAATTACGGCAGTTCTGAAGGTGAAAGGGGGTCAAACACAGTATTAGTATGGTGTTCCTAATAATCCTTTAGGTGAGTGTATATATAGTGTTAGTGTTTGCTTGGAGATCATGTGACAATGTTTTGTTCAAAGTTACTATCTAATTTGTACTTTTTACTAGTTTTTATAGCAGTACTTTTATTTCTACTTGAGTAAAATTTCATCAAAGTAACAGTACTTCTACTTGAGTAGGATTGTTCAGTACTCTTTCCACCCCTGCTAATGTCACAGTGTGACCCAGGAACAGGCCTGGCTGGGAGGAAACCACAAATGTATGAATGAGATTCTTTCTAGAAAACCAAAAATGAAGGATTACAAAAACTGTAATCTTCGGTCCACATAATGTGCTGTTTTACAGTGGTGATCTTATTATAGGAACTGGATCTTGCCAATTCCTTGATTACAACAGGGAACAAAATGTGATATTACATGAGCAATTAACCAGTAATCTACCATCCTTCTCTCTTCATTTGGTTTCTTTCACGTCACATTTAGGAAACTACGATGTGTAGCGTTTTTTCCTCTTTTTTTTCAGCTGTCCTGGCGATGTAACTGTTGCCACGATATGATACATGATAACTGCAAAAATTGCTTTTCAGCTTTCCACAGCACTACTTTGCCCATACTCCACCTTTTTTCGAAATCTATCCCTGTCTCCTTTGTACTTCCAGGAACACAAATATTAAATTTGCTTGACCAGTAACCTTACAGGAAGAAGAGACAATGCAGGAGGACCGGATAAATGGGAAACCACAGATAAAACGCTTGTAAATCTTGCTTTCCCATGTATTCCTTTTGTTTATTTACTCGTTTACAGGCTTCTCTGATCATGAGATCCATTTGCAAGCTCTAAATGATCTCGCCTAACCTAACTGACACAACTAGATTACCAGGCATTCTCTGAATGATTGTTTCTTACGTGAAAGCAATTAAAAAAATACATTATTACATCAATTACAGAGCTGAGAGCTCCAGTGCAATTAAAATACCAGCGGCAGTGTGAAAGTCTCCCGTTTTAACATTTGTACATTAGCCTCCTTATAGTCCTTGTCAGTCTAGTTGCACTTAATTGATTGTCTGATTGAACGGTCTGCTTAAACTTCAAAACACACGCGTGATGGAGAGAATTACTATTAATTACCGTGCCAGACTACGACTGAATAGCCACTAATAACCAATCACGTAAGGCCGACAGAGTGGCCCTTTCTGGCGTGTAACCTTTCTTAATGCACGCTGATGACTGAAAGAAGAGGAGAGCACATGCGATATTGTCTCCATAGCTGGGAGGCAGTGAGACTATAAGGTAGGAGCAGTGAGGTAGGCACTGCCTAGCACGGGACAGAGTTTCTCTTTCAGTTTTCTCAATATAACTATACAACCCTGCTCTTTGTGACGGCTCCAAGCTGGATGCCTGGATGAAACAACCTCCTCACCAACCAAAGGACAAAGGCTTGAGTTGATCAGTCACACAATCAACCCAGTGCAATCCCTCGCCCCTCTGATCAAAGCTTCACAGTGTTTGTCTGTAAAACACTAAACTATTTTCAAAACATAAAAAACAAACAAAAATAGGTGCATTTGGAACTACAACCATACATAAAAAGAAGCCACAGGCAATAGCATTAAAGTCAATTAAAAATATATATGAACAATGCACCTAATGTTTCCTACATTCCAACGGCCTTATCCAACCAAATATAATGTTCATATCTTAGATAATTGAGGAACCAGATGTTTACGACCTGGTTTTCTCAAAACAACCAAAATGGACTCCGATCATTGTGCCCCTGGACACTAATAGTTATACACAGATGTACTGGTAAATGAATATGAGATTAATTTTTCCATTAGAGCATCAACTACACCTTCTTCAGATGATTAAGTGCCCCTAGAAGAGGAATTTACAGTGAAGTTTGGAAACAATTATCCCTCTTAATAATAAATGCCTTGTAATTTTTTATCCCCCACGTATACAGTGGGGGAAAAAAGTATTTGATCCCCTGCTGATTTTGTACGTTTTCCCACTGACAAAGAAATGATCAGTCTATAATTTTAATAGTAGGTGTATTTTAACAGTGAGAGACAGAATAACAACAAAAAAATCCAGAAAAACGCATTTCAAAAAAGTTATAAATTGATTTGCTAATGATGTTAATGAGTGAAATAAGTATTTGACCCCTTCGACTTAGTACTTGGTGGCAAAACCCTTGTTGGCGATCACAGAGGTCAGACGTTTCTTGTAGTTGGCCACCAGGTTTGCACACATCTCAGGAGGGATTTTGTCCCACTCCTCTTTGCAGATCCTCTCCAAGTCATTAAGGTTTCGAGGCTGACGTTTGGCAACTCGAACCTTCAGCTCCCTCCACAGATTTTCTATGGGATTAAGGTCTGGAGACTGGCTAGGCCACTCCAGGACCTTAATGTGCTTCTTCTTTAGCCACTCCTTTGTTGCCTTGGCTGTGTGTTTTGGGTCATTGTCATGCTGGAATACCCATCCACGACCCATTTTCAATGCCCTGGCTGAGGGAAGGAGGTTCTCACCCAAGATTTGACGGTACATGGCCCCGTCCATCATCCCTTTGATGCGGTGCAGTTGTCCTGTCCCCTTAGCAGAAGAACACCCCCAAAGCATAATGTTTCCACCTGCATGTTTGACGGTGGGGATGGTGTTCTTGGGGTCATTCCTCCTCCTCCAAACACGGCGAGTTGAGTTGATGCCAAAGAGCTCGATTTTGGTCTCATCTGACCACAACACTTTCACCCAGTTCTCCTCTGAATCATTCAGATGCTCACTGGCAAACTTCAGACGTGCCTGTACATGTGCTTTCTTGAGCAGGGGGACCTTGCGGGCGCTGCAGGATTTCAGTCCTTCACGGCGTAGTGTGTTACCAATTGTTTTCTTGGTGACTATGGTCCCAGCTGCCTTGAGATCATTAACAAGATCCTCCCGTGTAGTTCTGGGCTGATAGGGGATCAAATACTTATTTCCCTCATTAACATGCAAATAAATTTATAACTTTTTTGAAATGCGTTTTTCTGGATTTTTTTGTTGTTATTCTGTCTCTCACTGTTAAAATACACCTACCATTAAAATTATAGACTGATCATTTCTTTGTCAGTGGGAAAACGTACAAAATCAGCAGGGGATCAAATACTTTTTTCCCTCACTGTATGTGGGAAAATATTACATTTTCTGACTCGGATATTGTATAGGAGCCCTTGCAGATTCTAGAAGGCCTATACCTGCCATGCAAGCAGCCGGTGTCAGTCCAAGCAAACCACATGGCCAGGACCCGAAGGAGGGGGATTTTGCAGATGATGCATCAGACTTTGGTTCCTAGTTGGTTAAGAGGTCGTACTGCTCTGTCATGTTCCTGGGAGGCTGTCAAAGGGATGAAGAATGCATGGTTACCCATAAAATGCAGAGACTGACGCACATTCGGTGACCAGTCGCGCAGGGAAGCCGTCCCCTGTCGCCGCAACACTGGCCAGCCGCTGATTTCAGCAGGTTTATTTACTCTGGGGCAATTCTGTCCAGACCGCAGATCTGTTGATTCCCCTAATCAAGGTCCCATTAAGCCAGTTGGGACGAGGCAGTAATCGTGGTTAGCTGGTTAACCCAGCTTGTAATTGCCCCCATTCCTCTGCGGCTTCCCTCTCCGGGACCGCATACTTTCTGTAACTGTTTGTTTCTCCAAATCATTACATGACGCTTTAAATCACCTGTCATTTCTGGGTTCACTGGAATTTATTTTATGTATTTTTGCCCCCAGTAATATTTATTTAAATAGTCAAATATAAAACCACTATCAAACACCAACACTGTTATTTTGTTTAAGGTCTTCATCGTCAAGGTTGTTTTTTTAGAAGCAAAGAAACTGCCCTAATCACTTTAGTGCATTGTTCTGTTGAAGCCAACTTTGACATGTTAACTGTGTTAAAGTTTAGCTTGACCTGGGCTGGGAGAAACATCTGTACATCACAATAACTTTCACTCAATTCATTTTTATTGTCTGCATTTGATACTGTTCATTCCTAATCTGCAATGGCCTCAGGTTATTGTTAAATCAATATATGTAATTTGCAATTATTTTAAAACTCAGAACAATCTGAAATCTCTGATTATTTGTATTTAACATACCTACATAGCCACGTTCCAATTCAATTCAAAGGTTCCTTGTTCAGTTTATCAAAGATTCATCTTTTTTTTCCATCCCTCTATGGATTATAACATCTATTGCAAACACATTAGGACTTAGGACAACTGATCTGTCTCCGAGCAAGAAAGCACACACCACTGAAGGGCTTAATTAGTCATAACACAACCACAAGATTAAAGAAACAAAGAAAGTGTCGGGAGCAAAAGCAGATCCTGAACTGACGGCCGCTTCTCTCTCCTCGCTATTTCAGATACTTACACGGGACTGAAGTGTCCCTACAGGAGGTAGAAGTGATCACATGGCAGGCTGAGTCCGACTCTGCATTTATTAGGGCAATTGGAGGAGGAATTTGTCCTTTAAAAAGCAGAAAGAGGAAAAGGACATGGTAATTATGTCTCTCTCACTCTCTCTCTTCCCCCCCGTCTCTCCCATTTAACAATGAGAGCAACCACTTCTCTCTTAAGTAAACAGCTTACAGTTTGCTTAAATACGAAAATAAAAATGCTTGTGGGAGTCCTGGAGTCTTAAAAGAGCAAACTAAAGCATTTTCCATCCATTTAATTTCTGACATGATGGGAAAACATGTGTGCCACATAATAAACAATAAATTAAGTCAACCCTCAATGATGTTAGCCAGGCAGGGTCTCTGGTCTTATTGTCTTACTGCGATAAATGAGTCAAACGCTGGCGCTGGGCTGCTCAGGTCAGGAGCACAGAGAGCAGCTCTGGCTTGAGGTGAACTTTGACACCCTTCAGAAGGAGGAGAAGAAAGCGTGCCCTAACTGGACCTCAGTAAGGCTCCGGGTCACCATCTGCCCCAGCCTCTTATCCCAGTTAAGAGGAGTGAGGACGACAGATCCAGAGGACCTCAGATTTCACAGCCTGCAGTCCTGACATATCTGTAGCACACAAGGGCTGCATTCAAGTTTATCCATGAACATTCGCCAACCAGCTGTATTATATGTATACATTTGATACACTGTTTCCCTCTTTCTTTCATTCGTTCTTTCTTTAGGCAAAGAAAATGTGTGTAAAACAATAATAATTATTATAATGAATCATTATTACTAAAATAAATAAAATAAACTCACGTAAACCTAAAGTATTAACAACTCTTCGCGAATCAAGGCTGTATGTATGGATGTAAATGAACACATACAGTTAATGACATGTTACAGAAACTACACGCACACACACACAAATACAAATTGTGTTTCAGCTGTTAAACTCTAAATACTTTTCCAACCACCAGACCCGCAGTTTATGTGATAGCTACTGAATATAATAAATATAGCCGACAATATGGGCTTTGTAATCAAATTAGTAATTGTGAAAGATTTATAATCATGTTGATTGGTTAAACACGTGATTTTCTACAAATCATATATTTATTATTATCATTATTTATTATATTAGATTTGCACCTGATTTGCTCTCGTCTGATCGGGTCAGCAAGTTTCTAACTTTCCTGTGGAATTCAATCCTGATCTCATTGCAAACCCAGGTCTCTGGATCAATGCCTTGATCAGTCACCTGTTTGATCATGATGCTAATTATTCATTCCGTCCACAGAAAGCAAACTACATTTTTACCTTTCGTCCAAAATTGCCAAGCACAAAATACGTGGGCATTTTGTGGGATAAAATGTGAATTATGCTCATGAAATGTGAATTATATTAACGAAATGTGCAGTTCAAGGGACAAAATACTCATTATGTGGACAAATGCGTTTCGTGGATGAGGAGATGCATTTTAAAAACTTTCGTATGTCACCACATCGTTTCTCTGCACTGCTACAGCGCCTACAGCCAGACATCGCATACCAGTTGCCCCTGAGCGCTTGGCCATGACTCTTAAAATCTCCTGCTCAGCCAATCAGCGCTGCTTGACACGCAGGATGCAGAAATGCAGAGACGCGCTGTTGAGATTTTGAAGGAGTGCGCGTCGGCTCCTCTGCGAGCCTCTGCGGGCTACGCTTACCCAGAAACCCCTGTTCTGTGTCGCTACGGAGAGACGCATACGCGTACCTATGCAGAAGTATAAATCGGCCTTTACCCACACAATTACAGAAAACACGACTGGCCAGCACAAGCATTTCATGTTTACCACACCCAACTGGAAAGTGACGGCTTGGCAGCCTACTGTTTATGAGTCTCAAGGAATGAGGGTTTTTGGATCGTAAAGACAGGAGGCGGCTACTGTGATCAAGAGAAAAGACAGGCGGATCTCTGCAAAATTTTAAAGCTGTCACTCCGGATGCAAACGGACACATAGCGTGGGGAAGTTATGTTTAATCGGTTGTGTAGGGCCTGATAGTTTGACTTCCTTTATCTCGTAGATTCAAATATGTATGGGGCGTAGATATGCTGGGGTCAAACATTGTCTGGCATCTGTGCTGCCAATCTGTGAGCAGGAGCAGCTGCCTGAAGACAGCCACTCGACTTCCCGACATCGAAACGCAAAGCCGTCTCCACAAACCGGATGGCTGTTATTGGTTCTGACTGCACAGCCTGACTATGTGGTCCCACAGAAAGTATTCAACCACATCAGGCCAGTCATAGGCTTAAACAATTCCACATGGGACCAATAATGCAACGCCCAGCCAGACGGCTCTCAGGAGGGAGGGGATGATGCAGAGACTAAAATGCTGGGGATGAGCTGTAGTTTTAGCTCGAGCACCAGCTCTAGCTATTGGCCCCCCTCACCCCTCATCTCCTCACAAAAGCTACAACTTGTGAAGTCATTGCCCTTGGTGGAGAGGTTTCTCACACCAAACAGAAACTGGTTCGGGTCTTAAAGAGTCTAGGAGACAACTGTATGAGTTATGGTCATCGGCACTGGTACGGTCCTTTTAAATTTAATTTAATACCCAACAAAAGAGTGTTAACAGTTTCAGGCACTGAAAAACGGGTGTTTGCGTTGTTTGTGGATTGTCTTGTAAATCGTCTAGTAAATTCCAATGACCAACCATTCCTCACGAGAAGCACGATGCACGATGGTTGTTAATAAACTTGGTTTTCAAGTCAAGTCAAGTCAAGACCCAGGAACGCGATGAAGTGGGAACAAGTTTGACTCATTCTGCGCTGGCAAAGAAAAGTGTCTCTCTGTGGTTTGTCAATCTCTCAGAGCGAGCGATATAGATTTGACTTCAGAATCATACACTTGGGATCAATATAGTGGGTGATTAATGACTGTTTGCTATTTATTTATTTATTTATTTGGGGGGCCAGGCTAAACTTAATTATGCAGGAATGCTCAAATTACTTCAGCGGGTTATCTTGATTGCACTTTCATCTCATTATTACTCAGGGGTTAATGTACAAGCAGTATACAGTTAGTACACGAATAACAGCTTCTGCCTAAAATATAAAAGGTATCTAATCTATATTAATTATCTGGACTCTGGGATAGTTAGCAAACCTGTCAAATTTGCCGATGATACTAAAATAGGCGGCTCAACAGATACAATCTCGGCAGCACAGGCTATTCAGAGGGACTTAGATGATATTCAGTTGTGGGCGACACCTGGCAGATGAAATTCAATGTGGACAAGCGCAAGGTATTACATGCAGGTAACAAAAATGTCCACTATAATTACACTATGGGAGGAACAGATCTAGATGAAGTAACGCATGAGAAAGACCTAGGAGTCTATGTGGACTCCTCACTTTCTCCATCCAAACAATGTGGGGAAGCAATAAAAAATGCAAACAAGGGCAGTGATGTTCAGACTGTACAATGCACTAGTTAGAGCTCATCTGGATACTGTGGACAGTTCTGGGCTCCACACTTCAAGAAAGATATCGAAAAGGATTGTAACCTTTTGCTTGTCAAACACTTTGTTTTTTAGTTACCCAACCACATAGGAAGACAGATGATGTGGTTTCATTTTCATGGTTTGGAAAGCCCCTCTATGACAACATAAGGTAAGGTGGTAAAAGTACCCTGGTGTTTTGAGAGACTTTCGATGAAGGGAGCACGGTCTGGGGGCACACCACACTGTTATGACAAGGAGACTTTTAGAGATCCACATCCACGTCATCATAATTGGATTTGGTTTTGGCGGTTCGTATAAAACAGGAACATCAGCAAGCTTTTAATCATAGCCACAGGTCATTAGGGTTATGCCAAAGGGGGTCTGTCTGGTTCTCCTGAAATCCCCTTCTGACTGCGATTTTTTCTTTCTTTACTTGCTCAATCAAACCAAGCCAGAGAAGCACGTTGACGTGCCAGAAAAACATGCGACAGGTTGTTTACAATGAGATGCAATCATCTTTTCAAAAGCATCTTTCTCTGCTGTTGTTTCATCCCATGTAGATGTGTGTGTCTGTCTACGCCTGGAATAATTATTCCTGGAAACTACAGAAAGGGGCGCTGTATAATTTACAAGGAAAAGATCACGTGTGTCATCTGCTCATCGAATTCTCTCAGACCCGTCTGTCACACTTAAATTGAAATAATCTGCGCACACGCACACACCCGTAAATGACTGAATAACTAATGATGTGATGTGAAATTGTGCACTAATAAGGTCAATTGAAAGTAAATGGGGGTTTTCTATTTGCTGCTGTGTTTCCAGTTTAATAATTATAATGATACAGTGTTCAAAAACATTTGCATGATGCCACAATGGCAACATACCAGATCATCCTGCCAGAGCAGCTTCAGACATCGAACTTATCTTGGATGTATAAAGATGATGTCCTGATATTTACTGACACCCTCAAGTAGTCACAAGTGTCCATACGGGAATCTTTATAGTTCAGCCAAATGCCATGGTGGTCGTGTTCGAGGCGGTGCAGTATGTGCACAGGCCAGTCCAGTCCAGCAGGGTCTCAGCCCTGGTCCTGCAGAGACACAATCCATGTCTTAGCCCATGTCAGCACATTATATCAGTACATGCAAGATGAGCTGCACGGTTCCTATCAGACAGCACCGATGCACTGACACATCGGGTCACACTGTGTTAATATATGATTAGTGCACAATCAGAGAAGTGAGGTAGAGTTTAATTGTAAAAAATGTTATGTAGTCTTAAATTTTAAGTCAAAGAAAATGTTTAATATCAAAACCAAATGAAGTAGTCCCTCCCACAGTGACAATGTTTCACCAGAGGCAGAGGTCCCTGTATCCTTTACTGGTCAATCAATGGCTCGACACCAAAACCCAGAGTAATAGTCTGGCCTGGCCTGGCTCTCCCTCTAAGTAGTGCCGCTTTAATGATTAAACAGTTGTATCTCCTTTCCATTTCTGCTTGTTTTCTCAGCATGAACTCAGGAATCAAGACAATGCATTCACGATTAATTCCCGACATTGATTCTGGTCAAATGGTGTGACAGTGCAAAAAACCAGGGAGATTAATCACAAATCTGGGGGCACCACATTAACAACAGGAAGTCCTAGCGTCCAGTAGACCTCTCCGAGACCTTGGCAGACAGAGGTCAGAAGAATATGCCACTGAGAGTTTTTTAATCTTTCTGGAAGCGTCTAAGGTTTGATGAAAATGAACCAAGTGACAGGAAAATTTTAAAAGCAACAGCAATTATTACAGTTCCCTTTTGGACTTTTAAAAAAGGGGAGGGGGGAGAAACAAGCTTTGGCAATAACCGCTGAATATTGTTTTCAGCTGTTTCTCGTCAGTTTCATAACCCGGCTAGCTCTCATTCAATGATTAGGTTGTAAGAGCTCCACAGAGTCATAAAAGAAGAAAGAGAGTTCCCCTCCTCCCCTCATAAGAAAGCTCTAGGGCTTAATTAATATTTAAAACCTGTTAAATGTATCCAGTGCTTTTCAGCTTTGTTTTAGGTTCTTGGACAACTGAGTGTCAGTAATGCATTAGTATTCAAATACAGGTTAGGCAAGAGCTCTAGTATTCCCTTTTCTCCAATTAGCTGTCCGATTACCCTCCGGAGTCTTTCCCGAGGTCGCTGCGTTGTTCTCAGCAGGGTGACGATGGGATCGAGCTCAGAACAGACACGGATGTATTCTCTCGCCTCATTCAAGCCTCAGGAGCTGTTTCAGTCTTCTCAGCACCGGCGCTAAATCACCATTGCCTTCTGCTACAGGTAACACGCTTATCTGGGGACACGTCTTGAAGCTCACGTGATGCCGTCCAGATGAAAATACATTTGAGAAAGGAAAACACACAGAAAAATGTAGTTTTATGGGTTCAGGTACAGAAATAACCCTGATGCTAGAGTAGAGCAAACTGACCAAGGTAGGTTTCTGTCCACACTTCAAAAAGTAACGCAGCTATTTGGATGTGGTTCCCAAAAACAATCAACAAAAAGATGAAAGGCAAAGAAAGGGGTAGGGGGAGAACATTAGGAAGGTATTCATCACACTGAGAGCCGAAGAACAGAAAAGAAAAGAAACAATACGAAGGTTCCATCTGCCTTCCAGAACATGCACCGCAACTCTTCAAGTTGTAGAAAACAAACAATGTCATAGTTCAAAGAGTCATGGCAACATTTTGTCGCCTTCAGTGAATTTGTCTTCCTATTGTAGCCCTAACTAATTGCTGCCAGTATAAACTGTGCAGTTCAGTCCCAAGGACTCTCTAAAAACATGACACAGGGAGCTGACAGAGCTTCATAAATGCAAGCCTTGTCCTCATGAACTACAAATACAGTTGGCTGACAGAAACCAATGAAGGCCCTATCTGTGCTAGAAATACTGACACACTTGAAAGCAGCGAGAGTTCATTGATACGTCACCCTGCTAAATAAAGCCTTCACACCCCGGCTACCACAATAAGCTTGCACGCTCATAGGGATCAGAATAGATGTCTATACATATAAATGAAATAAAAATAAAACGGAAGTTGTCTCACCCCCTAATGGAAATAATTACAACAAGATACCAGAGCTTTGGCCTGTCAAAAATAATTCACTGTCATTATTAAAAACAAATATGTCACCACAATTTGAAACAGACTTTCCCAGAACACGGGGATTTTTTTTTTGCTGTTTGAAATCAGAACACAAAGAAGATCCAAAAGACCATCAATTTTATCTGAATATTAGGGGGGGGAGACAAACAAACAGACACAAATCAACAACATTTAAACTCAAGAGTTTCCCATTGCAGGGCGTATCTGTGGCATTTTGAATTCAGTGACTTGACAACATAGCTACAATAAAAACATTTGAATGACCTAATTATGAAACATTTAATTCACAGTTAGTCACGTCTCATCACATAAGGCATGGGATTGAATGCACGTGTGTTTAGACAGTATATTTGTTTAAGTTTAGTACTGGAAAACAAGGCATAGATTAGCAGATACAGTTGGTGCACAGTTCACTTGTCAGTGGGTATATGGGGTTTATGAACTTACTGCTATGGTATATGAAGGCAGCACTGTGGAGTAGTGGTTAGGGCTCTGGACTCATGACTGGAAGCGTCAGCTAAATTACAAAAATAATAATAATAATGAAAATAAATGTGCCAGAACCGGTATCTGATTAACATCGGTCACAGGATCACAGGTTTTCAAAGGAAAGAAACATAATATCAGTGTTTATACTTCACTCTCAAAATAGTAAAAGCTGAAAGGCTGTCTCTGAAGGAAAACGATTCTTTCACAGCTGGTTGTTTTTGAAGAGAACCGTATCTGCGTGTTCATCTCGTTATGTTTTAGAAGAGAGGATCGCCAGAATTTATTGGGACCGTACATCTAACATAATTTTAATGTGCCGTGTCACAAACCGGTGAAACATGGAAAATAGGGAAAATAGCTCTGGAAAATATGTCTCTTGTTTAGGATGAAGGCAGTAAAAATCCCCAAACAACAGGAGACAGAAAGACAAATATTTTGAAAATGACTTGCACAAAACTTGACTCAAAGGCCGTGACCCGTGGCCGTGATGAGTTGTAGTCAGTAGAGCAATAAGTCCTGATAGCTGTGGTACAAAAAAAGGAAACGCACGCCTGCTTTATTTTTACATTAAAACCATTATTTAAAAAAAATAACAAACAGGAAACAAAACCGTTTCCCACATTGGGGGTTTCAAGTGTTTTGGACCTATTCAGCAAATAATGCGACCTGTTTTATGCATCATTACCAATGTGAAAATTAAACCTTTCCCTAAAACAAAGCCCGTGCGGTAGTGTGGTTTAATGACAATGCGTGAGGAAAAGGTCCTGACAGCTAACATGAGTCACAACTGAGGAAGTATATGAGTAAAAAGAGTTTATTAAAAAAGTGGCCAGAAAGCTGCACAATGATGCCAAGCAAGAAATGTCTGCAGCTGTCTAAACGTTGCTAAACAGTCAATTAAAGCCGTACTGAATCTGCCGAATACTAGACCCTTTGTTTGCCTTCATTTTTGTTACTATTTTATTTGTTTCCTGGCAGTGTGTCGTCTACATGGAGTACAATTATTGCCAATACAAGGAAGAGAGAGATGTGGAAAGGCACGGGAAGGCCCAGCGTGGTCATCTACATATGACGAATCTGGTAGAAAGTTTCATGATTCAGAGGAAGGACAGTGAACAAATGCATTTAAACGCCCAGGAAGGGCCGGACTCCAGAGCCAAGGAGTAGGCCTCGATGACCCACAGTGCGTGATCTTATAAGGCCGTCCACGAGTTTTCTCGTAGGCAAGACCGGATGACAGATGTTCTCCAGGATGAGATCAGTGGTTCCAGCTCAGGCCTAAATATGTCTCTAGCTTGGCTGTCATCTATTGAAGTCCCTCTGTGGGTCCTGTGACACATGACTGGTGACCAAATTGTTGGCACACATCACTCTCTGCCTGCACAAAATCTGAGCACCATATATCAGTTTGTAATGATCGTTTGATGATGCTGAATTATGAATATGAACCATTGTGGAGGGTTGCACACACAGCAGCAGCTTGAGAGTGTGGTAGTGTAGCGAGAGACCGGTTTTCTGTCATAGTGGATTTGTCAGCTGCCAGCGGGACTGTGAGGGGTGTAGCGCTCAGAGGGTACGGTTCGAGTCTGACCTGCACACGCTACATATGCACTCACATCGGCACGGTATTCAGGAATAAGGGATCACAGTATTCCTCTTACAAACATCAGGAACTCCGGCTGGTGGAGTTGATTTGCACACCAGTGATGTGACCAGAACTTGAATCAACTTGTTTTTACAGTTAGTCTGCCAACACATATGTCTGCTAATGTATATTGTTAGAAACATACATTAATCTGAAGGAAACTCCTAAAAAGAACCTCACTACCGTTTCACTGCTCACACCCCGGTGCCAAATGCGATCTCAGAAAACGAGCCACTGAAAGACCACCACGACTATAACAATGACAATCCTATGTACAGGGCTCCCCCCCAGACAAGCTTCTCTACTCGTCTGTCCTTCGATTCGGGGGAAGTTACCTCCTTCCAATTGTTAACAGTAATTATTATTGGCCTTTTTTTTATGACAAGGGTTATTTTTTTTTCCTGTGGTTTTCAATTAATCACATTAGTTTAAAGACCTGCCATCAGCCAGATGAATTATCGCAAGATGGGGTTCATGTTGCTGGGTTAGCGTGAAACAGGCACACTTTGTACACTTTCTTCTTTCACTTTACTGCACTACAGAGGGAATAGCATTGCTCAAACCCATATTTCTGCTTGCACCCTGAGCGAGGTAACGCAGACTTGTCAAGGACAACATGGGCAGAACGGCCAGGCTTTACACATCATAAAAATGTCAGTTTCAATGGAAATTAGTCTTCTCAAAGGGCTCTGTGCAATCTCAGCCTGTCGAACAGAAGGTCTACAATTTGTTTGGATTCCTGGCATCACATCCGTTCAATTTCAGCAGCCCTCCCTTACACATATAAATGTATACGAGAGGCACTCAACTGTTGCTTTAATTGCTAAATAAATCTGACAATCTAAATGATAAAAGGGGAGGATTGCAGGTCCGTGCCAATCCTCATATTTCAAATTTCTGCGATTCTCAAAAATGTTAAAGAGGTGTTTCAGTTCCACGCTTTACAAAAACTTGTGTAACTTGAATACAACTCTCATTTGGGAATTAATGTTGATGTTTCTATATATTAAGCCCATCAGATTAAATTGCAAACCCTCTTGCCCTTGGAAACAGGATGCATCTCAGGACACATTTATCAGAGTTTTTTTTTCCTCTGACATTTAGAAGTCAGCATTTTGTCTGTTCAGGGGCATAAGAATAGAAAAAAGCTAGATATTTCAAGGAAATTATCTTCTAGTAAATGAGACTAAAAATAAAAATAAACAAATTATATGCAAAGCGATGTTATCTGAAGATTAAGACAGATTATAATAATGCTATTGTAAAAGAATTAGCTGTTCCTTTCAGCAGTCAGAGATCAAACACTGAGCGGGGTCTGAGCTAGAGCTATCAGTTCAAGCTGTTTAAAAAATGGATTACTGCCCATTTTCTTTCATTACAATATGTAACCTTTGCACAACATGTTATTCTTGTTCCACCTCGCTGAACTGGGATGAACACAATTGTAATTGAAGATGGAAAGGGCTTTGGGATTGTTGGTTTCAAATGGATGTTGCTCCATAAATGTAAACTGTTTTAATTTCCTACTGACACTGTCCCTTGCGCAACTGACACATTATCTAAACACAAGTCATTGCTCAATCCCGAACAGGACAAAATCTAATTTGCAAAACACATAAATAAACAAAGATTCCTCTTCTGCAAATGGTTGGCTTTGTGCTCTTCTCTGCATCCCAAATCGCCACAAGAAGGGCTGTGTGTGCTGCTTTCTGTCACCGATAACATCAAGAGACATGAGAGATGGACTGTTTGTGTACAGCTGCAAACACAGCTGTCTGTAAGATGTCCAGGTCCAGGGAAACCGCATGGCTCCGGAGGAATTGCAGACCACATAACAGTGTAATCGAACAGAACAATAAACTTGTGAAATCACTAAAAATTACAAATAAACAAATTAAGATCAAAATACTGGTCAAAATACTGCTCTAATAACATTCTAATATGACTAAACCATCATTCCTATCTTTCTACTTAATACATGAACCCATTCTTCAACCTGAAGCCTAAACCATGTTTGGCAAGCCACGCAATCTACATATAGCCGGTCCAAATTCTTGCCAGGTCACCGATATGCACAGATATCCACTTTTGTGATGCTAAATGGTCCCAAATTGTAATCCAATTGTGTTCCCCCAAGTCTAGCACCATATCCACTCTGGATCACAACATGTAACACAGTCTGTCGGTCAAATCCCCAGCACCACGTCGGCTGTGGCACAAAGATGTGATGTGAGAGAAAAAGGAAATGACTGTCCAATGTAGGAACCAACAATGCCCTGAATGAAAGTAAACCGCAGGGCTTATCTTCACCAGGAATTATAAACAAACCTTCGAGTTTATCATGAACTCAACCTGCCTGTTCTCACACTCTCCCCCTCGGGGAAGGCCAGGGAAGAGGAATGCACTCCACTTCAGAACCAAATGTTTGACACTACCAGGTTACAAAAATCCCCACCTTTTTTCCTTCCACTACCTTTTTCTTATTGAGTTTTATTCTTTAAGAAAGGGGACATGCATTTGCTTGTTTTTTATCCTGCAGTTGTTCTGAAGCACTGAACAAGATGCCTATTCAGTTTTGTGTGCCAGACAGAACAAGTATTCTCTTCAGAAACAAAAGCTCTCTGTTCAGTCCCCATCCATCATGCTTCAACCATCTCACCACGTTTGCCTCCCTCTCCAGGCAACCTCATAAGGCTAACAACCTGATTGTTCTTCTATATAATATATACGTCTGTTTTGTTGTGAGACTGCATACATTCAAGTACAGTTTGTGTGCATGTGTTAATAATGAAACAGAAATCGTGATACAGAACTCATCACAGGACGTGAAACAGATAAGAATTGGGAACCAGAGCACAAACATCCTGTAATCTATTGTTCTCAATCTTTCTGACAAAATATGCACAGCAGCCGACATCCAAAGTGCAAGTGTGTTTTCTCACACTGGACGTGAAACAAAAATGCATAAACAGTAACAGCTGTCGTGCTGTTTGCTTTGGAATTCAGTGCCGATCTGAAGTCTCCGTCTCACGGGGAAAATTAGCCTGATTTCAAATTAGATCAGATCAATGCTTTAATGCGAGTGCCCAGCATCAATTTGTACTTTTTATTTTATTCCCCTTGCCCTTATTGCCTCAAATTGATCTGTTGGCAGTAACTTTCACTGTTTCAGGAACCTGTTTGAACTTAAATATCACTACATTTCAAAACAACAAACAACATTATTAATACTTATAATGATCATATTGATTTTGGAACTGATGCAAGGGTTCACAGAGACACCATACATCTCAGATGAGGTGCTTTATGACATAATCAGAGGCCAGCCACATATCCAAGTCATTCCCTTTCTCTTTCATTGCTAAGTTGACATGCCATGCTAAGCAGCCTGGACAGTTTCCAGGCTGTGCAACATAAAGAGCATTGAGTTTCACAAAAGTGTGTTCTGCATTTTCCCACTGACTGTTCCTTGTTTTTATTTGGTGATCAAAGACAGGAGGGAAATCTAACTTAAATCCAAGGACTATTGTGATGCCTAGACCAGACACAGCTGGGCACCATTAATCCGACACTTACATGCCTTATGGTGGAAAGGGGTTATAGCCGGTGCATTAAAACTTTATTAAAGGCGTAGTTCTGAATAAAATGGGAAATGCCAACTGGTGAATTTTAAATTTAAAGAATTTGCCAGAAGATGCATCATTCACAGCACGCAACTGTGAGGTGAAAATCACAGATAACGATCACAGTACAGAGATTGCAACCTCTGTACTGCCACTAACATGGCCCTGCACCACCACAAGAAAAAAATATATAATTACACTCCCCCCTGCCTCCAGGAGCCAGCTTTCGAAAAGGTCAAACTAAGGCAGAGGACCCACATTTAACTACTCCGGATCCTTTAAGTGTATCAGGAGAGTTTCATGTTTTCCCATGATTATTATGACATCTCTTGAAAGATGGCCTAATACTCCCACCAATGATATTTGTTTAGTTTTCTTTACTTATTGATACAGAAAACTAAACAGATTGCATGGTTCTGCCATCTTTTTTTTATATATTGCATTCAAAAAAGCATGAAAAACAACTTCTAACTTGCAGCTGGGATGTAAAGGAGAAAATGTATTATGTACACTGACATTTACAGTGAGGGAAACAAGTATTTGATCCCCTGCTGATTTTGTCCACTGACAAAGAAATGATCAGTCTATAATTTTAATGGTAGGTGTATTTTAACAGTGAGAGACAGAATAACAACAAAAAAATACAGAAAAACGCATTTCAAAAAAGTTATACATTGATTTGCATGTTAATGAGGGAAGTTTAAAATAAAATAAAATTATAGATACAAATCAGTGTGATATTGACACAGGTGTTGAAAAAGGTCATCTACAACCACGCGATATAATGCATTGCCTGCCTGCGATATCTGCTATACCATGAGAAAACCTCACGCCCACACCCCTGCTCCTCCCTCTGTTTCCAGTGTAAGCCTGGCGGTGAGCCGGGTCACATGACAGCAGGTGCTGGGAAAGTATGGGAATTCGTCAAACCTGATTCAACCCAGACAATCACGAAAGCTCTCCATTTACAAAGAGACGACGCACTGTCCAGTGCTCCATCTGTAGTGTGATGTTTCGCTTCCTTTCGTGTCCTCATTCCTTCATCGCATTTAGTGACTTGTGTTTGTGTGATAAGCACCGGCAAAACTCTGGCGTTGTTCTGTAACCTTTCCTTAACATCAACCTTTTGCCATTGGCATTGTGTGTCAGCTGGGAGTGCTTGATGACTGGCTTGGCTCTAGTTGGGTGATCGGTGCTGAATGAGGGGAAGAGGAGAACTTCAGCATTCAGGAGAAAGCAGCATCCAGTTTCCAAACTTCAGTCCATGCAGAGCAGAGAGGTCCTTTTAGGCTGTATTTTACATTACAAATCATAATGCAGGATGTTTTTAATATATATATATTAATCAAAGTGAACTTTGAGGTTCGATTCACAAAAGAAAAAAACTGATAAAACATCACGTCTAATCCAAACTGACAGAAGGCTCCAATTAAAGGAGCGAGCAAACTTTTTAACAACCCCTCCCCAAAAAAACAACACACGTGTCCAGCCCTGTCCATCTAAACTCGATACGAGCAACACTTTATTTTGGAGCATTCGGACACATCAAAAAAATACATCCTAATAGAAATCATGTGCAAGTTATAATATCAAACGCGGTGTCATAGATGCTGCACCCATCGAGTCCTGGTTCATGACAGGCCAGTCCGCGCACAGATGCACTGCAGGGACTTCAAATAAACACGCGGTTGCAGAAAATCCCCACGAGACAATTCCAGTGGATCCCGGGATAAGCGCCCTTATCAGTAGATCTCTTTCATTCGCGTTGTTGTTGGAAGCAGACCGAGGAAATAAAGACAGAGCAGCACATGGAAAGCTTTAGTTAAATAACTCTTCACATATAGTAATAACCTTGTAAAATCTCTTTTATCTCCCCCCCACACAAATAAAAAATGCATTTCATCATGGTTCAGGGACTAGCTAGCTTGATTTTAACTATTATAAAACTACTCTAGATCAGTCCGTTAAAATGGTTTCAGATTAAAGTCTGACATTTCTACTGTTTTTTAAGAAAATGTCCTAATTATTCTGTATTCTCTGATAAACCTTGACAGACAGACAGCGTTCCTTGGATATTCAGCTGTATAAAGAGTAAAAGCGGTGAAGAAACCTTGACAGCCACTTCTGAAGCTGTTCTGATAGGACAATGTGGCGCTAAGCTCCTCTCTCCGAGACAGCGTCACCGTTACCGAGTCATGGAGTTAAACACGGCAGTTAAAAGAAAAAAGAAAAACGATAATTGATTACATTTTGACAGACAGCTCTTATTTTAATTTTAATTAACGCTCCGAGGGACAGCAGCAGGTTTTGGCAACGTCCCGCTGAAGGGTGATCATTTCTAAAGGGATTGTAATGTGACTGTGGAAGCTAAATACAACTACACCAGCAGTCGGTGGCAGAGTTTCCCTAAGCTCAGTTGTTAGAACCACCTGTATGTCCCATTATTTGTTTGCAAATGGGCTTTTAGCTACTTGGTGCCATAAATTAAATTCTTAATGAGGTTTCCCGTTTCCTGCACTCAGCCCTGAGTTTTGCACCTTTCCTGCTATTGGTGTTTGGTTCCCATGCGGTGTAGCAGACAGCACTCAGACTGCCTGTCCTCGGGTTGATTAATAATCGGTCAATTCCTTACCTTCCAGCCGTCTGAGACACTGTAAATCGGTTACTCATTTATGATTTGCAGCCCAGGCATTTATCTGTCTTGCACTGCTGCCACAAAGCAGAAGAAAATGTGCATTAGAGGAGGAGCTGGAGGGATTCTGCAAGGAGGAACTTTTTGATACAAGCCTCCTGAGAAGTTCACAAACCTGTCAAACCTGTCTACAGGAAGCACATCCTCTTATGATCAGAGATAAAGGAGATTTCACATAAGCACTTTATTTAAGAATGTGATTGAACCAGTATTGGTGAACACAGTTGAAAGAGATTTGTTTGGCAGACCTTTGATCTCGTGATGGTCTTAGTGTAGCCTGTGAAGTTGTTTCAGATTTTACAAGGGCAAGCTGGCATGCCTCGATTTCTCTCTCTGCCAGTCTGAGGTCAGAAACAATTGACCCCCAGCTGTGATGATGACCATCATAAGTTAGAACTTGGAAATAGAGAATGACAAAAAAGTGTATGATCGTCATGATGCCAGTTTATGTTACACTGCCTGGAGGGGATGCAACCATTATACCTGGGCCTCCTGAGATTTATTTTGTCCTACAACAGCAGTCATCCTGTAGGAGGTTTTGTTTCTCTCTCCTACGTTTTGAATGGTTTACTTTTACTAGGTGCTATACCAACTAAAACTCAACTGATCGAATGAAAATAGATACAGGGAATTACGACAACCCCTAAAATCTGATCGTCATACACAGACTGTCTCCAGTCATCCCAATGTCTTATCTAACCCAGAATGTCAGAATCTTCCCTGTCCCTGTGTCTGGCTCTTTATTATCATCCCCCCGTAGCGATAAATATATTTTCCTCTGTATGGGTACACAAACAACAACCCTCTCAGATCCAGTGACAAGCAGATTAAACTGAGGGAACAATGCAGGGTCCACTGGTCGTCCTTTTTCCGTCTGGTAGTGACCTCCCTGACACAAGCCCTGCATGAGGCACATATCCTTTCTGTACGTGTTACCACAGGGCTGCAATGCAAGGACAGCATTACAGTGGGATGCACGGAAGACTTCTAGACAATGAAAGAGCACACAAACAACAATGATCTTATTACTCAGGTTGGGTTTGCTAGAAGCAGAAGATCATTCATCTGTCTTTAAGCGTTGTGGCCGCCAGGTAATGCCAATTATGCAATGAAGTGTAAATTGATAGTTGTGAGAATGTGTGAGGAATTTTCTTCCCTTCTGCAAGGCCTGTATAATGTATTGGTCTCTATCCAATCACCACCCAAGTTCCAGAAAAAACGATTCATGTGACCACATAAATAAATGATTAGCTCGAGTTAAGCCATTATGAACTCTGGGTCCAATTATAATTTTCATCATTGCTGTGCTCGGGGACCCAAAACACCTTTGGAGTCAGTCTATGCGCACATCTGAAACAACACTTGGATCAGACGGGCAAACACAGTGGTAAATCGGTTCGCAATCACGCATAGAAAGCTGTGAGCGAGTCACAGAGTTCACTGCCGTTCTTAAAAAAGAAAAAGAAAAAAGATGCACTGAGCAGAAAGTAGTGATAGGATAAGATAATCCAAAACACATTCCTCCGACATAAACATTACCAAAGAGAGTTGAGCAACTCATTATGATGCTGAGTCACGCAGAGCACAGAAAGAAAAAAAAATCCGATCGTATTACCAGGGACGAGCGCCAATGCAGGCAGGTAGAAAGACAACTACAATTAACAGGACAGAAGGAAAAGCCCCCTGAGAGGGAAATCAACTCCGCAAACAACAGAAAGCCACATCCCTGGCCTGGTCAAGAGGAGGAAAAAATACAGAGGTTGTGGTCACAGGAATAACGCGTTAAGCAACATGTGGAGCTTGCGGTGATAGGCTTGTCACAAAGCAGAGCTGTTCAGTGGAATCTAATTAGTCATGTTCAGCTTGAGTAATAAGTCTTTAATTTGAAATGACTCAAATATGAAAGTATTCTCCAACTCCACACTTTCCTGTCCAATCATAGAGCTCTTTATTACCTGATACTACAACAGACAGCGAAATTGGAAGATACAACATATATAATCGAAATCAAAGTCTTAATTGTTCTGTGAACCTTTTGATACATGTGATTGGCAACAGTGCTGAGGTTGTACAATGAAGGGTGGAGAGAACTCGTCAGGCTGTTCTGTCAAAAGGCGTAATCTCACACAGTACACAATGGGAAAGACAACAAAGGCCTAGTTTAACATATTCTGATGCTTGGACAGATTTATTTTTAAATGCCTGCCAACCAGAATAAATTCACATTTTAAAATAATCAAAGAAAGGAAAAAATAGTCAGTGACACAAGATTCTCATTAATGCTTCTGAGAAAGTAATAATTGCTTTCAAAAATACTCTGCTCTGATGCCATTGAGGAAAATGTTCTCCAAGACAAACAGCCGCCGGAGGACATTTAAAGCTGCAGGAAGCGACTCGAGAAAAAAATATATATCACAAGGGACAAAAGAGAAAGAAGAGACGTTTATTGAATGATCTCGGACCGATTAAATTAATTAAACCAACAGTAGTGCATTCTCCCAGAACAACGCAGGATAGCTGAGATTCGGCAGATGAATGTGGTCTCAGGTGACACTATAAACAAAACAAATGCATCCTTAATCCCTAAATTAACACACTAAAATAAAACCAAAAAAATGACCCAAGCAGGATTGCAAGAAATATGTATATGGAGGAGCAGAAATCCATCTTTTCATCCTATATAAGTACTCAATGTACTAACTGGCCTCTTCCTCCCCCCGAGCTGTCAAGATACTAGATAAGACTATTTAAGGATATAAAAGGAAAGACACAAATGTTACAAAAGTCAGATGGCTACAGATCATTTGACTGCATTTATTTTTGGAACTTACATTTCATTCTCTCATGTTTATGACAAAGTGGGGGGAAAGGCATCTTCATAAGATAGTCTTCTTTTCTGATTTCTCCTTTTTAAACAATTGCATCTCTGTGCCCATAGCACATGTCGCCAGCTTCTCTGGTACTTTAGGCAGCCCTTCCTTATTGTCGAATATATCAGAGACACCATTCATACTGACAAACCTGCAGCGAGAATGCTTATGGTTGGACGGAAACAATACATTCATCCATTCAAATCGTTCCCTCTTCTATGGGTGTCATTCTGTTACAGGTTTTGTGATTTACATTTCTTTATACTCTGTTTATGTTTGTGAAAGGTTGGCAATAATTACGGTTCAGCAGATCGGACATAAATAACTAGCAAGAAAACTGCCAAGAAAATATACAGCTCTGGAAAAAATTAAGAGACCACTTAACATTGACTTCTGAACTTGAAGTGGTCTCTTAATTTCTTCCAGAGGTGTATATATATTAAGAAAAAAGACTTGGCCAGTATAAAGTAAACTAACCATGCTAGATATTACAATCCATAGTGAAGTATGTCTAGGAACAGGCCTTTCTGATGAACAACATAAATCCACCTGATATAGGTTACATGACAATTCAGCACCTTTGGATTTAGAATGGATGTGTTGGCCAAAATAGCTATGGGAAATACAAGGTCATAGTTATAGAACTTTATTCGCTACTAGCAGCCTTTTCCAGCACTGAAATAGTATTCATTTAGGTCATTTAAGTATGCTGCACAACTGCTTACAGAGAGGGGTATTTAAAATGACCATCTGGCAAGGAAATTGAGGTTATCATCGATAGACATCTTGAGAACGGAGCCACAAGAGCTGATGATACCACGAAAGCAAGAAGAACAGCTACTAATGTACAAAACGTGTCGGCACCACAGACATGGCACTTCTTCAAAAACTCCCCCCCGCCCCCAGATTGGCCATCTCAGCACCCGCCCGAGCGATCAGAATTGGTGGAAGTGCTTTATGAAAATCTGTCCCTTGGGCAAGAGAACCTAGCGAGAATGAACCTGTGAACTTTCCTTGCAAAGAGAAGAGTAGCACAGATACAATGAAAAGGTTTCTGCTTTAGTGATAGGTCAGGGGCCCTTCTAAACTAGATTAATAACAGTTTATATTTTGTGTTAATTCTGTAAACACATCTGAGGAAAACAAGATGCTTTGGCACGGGGCGGAGCTCCCACTTCAACTAATTACAGGCTCATGGTGTTGCTGTAACAGTGAGACCTGCAAACCCGGTTGCATTGCAGCCTGCCAGGGCCAGAGTCATGCACCTCCACAGCTTGTTTAGATGCACATTTATATCACACGATAAAAACAGAGCAGTATTTTCTGAGAGATGCTTTATTATAATTATAGAAACGGTGGAAATCCCCACAAGCAGCTCACAAGGTGACAGAGTGAATGCAAAAGAGATGGCAAGCGATAGTTCATGGACTATTTGTGGTAGACGCGCCGGGCAGTGGTTAGCAAAACAACGAGATGGTGAGAAAACCAAACAACGTTTGTTCGGAAAGTCCTTTGGGTTGCTAAGTGCTAAGAGACAGGCTTGCAGATGGGCTGCGTTTGCATAACCTGTTAAAGTGTGAGACCTTTGTTACAAATGAACACACCGAGACATATATACTGCAGACAAACTTCTGCACAGAAGTATCTGCTCAATTAAAGCCACAACCTTACATACAAGTTGAATGGAGTCAGAAATGTCAGAAACGGCTAGATTTTATCATTTAGCTCAAGTCTGAGCTTGGCTAGGGTGCTATAAAGAAGTTTCACTGGAATGAATTGACTGTGACGTAACACAAAGCATGGCTTAAATTTTCAGCTGCAGCTGCGTCTCAGTAATGAGAAACTGGAGCACGACTGCCAGGGTGTAAGAAGAGTCCTGCCAACAGAACCAGAACGGATGAAATGAAACACCTAAAAGCTCAGTTCAGAACACACAGCTGTCCAAAGTTGCACATAGTCAGTGGAGACACTGTAATAAAAGCTGAACAACAGTGTTGGACTGACGCGTCCTGGGGCACTTGCTGCATTCTTCCTAATTGTCAGTCGGGGGCTAAAAGTGAGGATTATGCTTCATTAGCAGGTTTTATTTTCAACTGTGACACAGATAGTACCAAACTGACAGACATGACAGCTACACCATGATACTACATCAGCAGAAGATTTCTTTATTCATTACTCTGAGCCTAATCTTAGCCTGGGTCAAAATCCTTCCCTCAATTAATCACTAATCTTAATTTTAGTGGACGATTAAACAAAATATCTACAAATAGTAACTTCAAACCAACTCGAATAGATGTTTTAACATTCCTCTGTAGGCCTGGAGTAAAACAATACATAGTGCTTTTTTTCCCATCTCTCTCTCAACAATTTTTTTTTTTAATCCACTTTGCCAACTAGATGAAGTACTTAAGCATCCCAGCTCGAATCTGTGTTCAGAGCCTGGTGCTAGAGGAGCCAGAGTGACAGGCTGAAACAGAGATTGCTGCCTGACTGGAGACAGGTTCATCCGTTGTAGATTGGGTTCGGTGAGACAAAGTGAAGACGGGCATTGTGGCAGGCTGATTTAGGTTTCTATTCTGCTGAAAACCTGATCAGTTATTTGGAAATCGCAGCTCAAATCGCAAAGTCAGCCGGGGAGACAGGATGTGTGAAAAAGATGAGATGATTAAAGGTGTGACAAACATTTGCTCTGCTGCGATCAGGGGTAAGCGGGGGGTGTCATGCCTCACTGCTTTTTTACGCTGGTGTACACAGGGCACAACATGTAACTGCTTTGTCAAACTCCTAAAACACATCATTAAGCGGTTACAGGAACCCTTCTGTGAATCAGGACTTGTTTTGCAAATGGTGGTCACATTGAAAATTCCTTCTCCCAGATTGTTTAGACCATTCCTCTTGGCCGGTATACTGTGCTCTATCATTATGGTTCTTGTGTTGTTTCTGGCTGAAGCGTGGTGTTTGAGTTAGGAGATAACCGTGCCAGTAAAACAGATTGCACTGCAGACAAAATCTGATTGTGAACAAGTGTTGGGAAAGCATGGTGGGGTGGCAGACGTAAGCCCAGCCGGGTATGAGATACAGTATCTCCCCATTATTAAAAATTCCTGCTTCGTTTCTTTATTTTATGTATTTATTTCTTAATAAATACATCATCCGGGGATGCCAAACCACAGATCTGTACAATAAGATGCATTCAGAAGCTATACAACAGAGTTATAGATAGATATATACTCCCTCAGGCAGTTTGTATTGAGTCCACTTCAAAGTGCTGTGCAGAGCACTGATATGATGTGAACACACGAGATCTGTCACAACAATAATAGAGTTAATAACAAGCAGGTTTTGCAGAAATGCACTTTCCAAGCTGCTTTCACACTAGACAGTTGAACCCGGGGCGACCCCAGGGCCTTGTCACCTTCACCCCAAAGCGAGACTCTGAAGCCGGGTGAACTCGCCCAGTACAGGAGAGGTTGAGATTTCCAGGGTTGAAATCAGCCAACAGCAGATACCCATTTCACATCGTAAACAGGATCCACTGAGGTCAGTGACAGTAATTTGAGTAATTCAATCAAAAAGCTATAGCTATTGCATTTGTTAGGTCATACCCCCCTCCCAAAACCCCTCAGTGCAAATTCCTCTGATTATTATTAGCTCACTTATGTACATCATCGTACAGAATTAGTGCTCAATAATTTCCCAATTACTCCATCCGGTGTAAAATACCCACTACTACTAAGCAGAGACGCCAGCGTGGCTATGGTAAACTGACCAGGCCAATTACGGTGAAGATCCTTGAGAGTTTAATGCAGAATCAAATTTATTTTGGAGACGGTAACAGAGGGAGGTTTTGTGCTTCACTCGGACCATCTTTCACTGTTACTCTCCAATCTTATCTTATACCTGGTTTGGAAAAGTTGAGACTGCTGCAATATATCAATTTGCAGGTGCCTCCCACAATTCATTAACACAGTTCAAACTGAGATACAAGAAAAACTATGTAGATTAGAGAAGGGGTTTAACTCCACATATGTATTATCACTGTCAAATATGTACTTTTCTAACTGGTATGCACTAGTATAATGCTTGTGATTCATTCTGCAGGGTAAATGCAGATAAAATAAACAATTTTCATGGAATGGTGTAGAAATCATTAATATATTCACATATTGCAATTCCCTCAGTCCTCTTAGAAACTTCCTTAAAAGAGAGACCACCTGGATAAAAAGACTCTCAAATGTATTGCAACATCTGAAATGAGTTTTCATTCACAAATGTGTTATTCTAACAGATTAAGACTGTGTATATATACACAATACCTAGAGGAATACAGTAGCCACATGTTCAACAATATATAAAATTGCGATTGAAAATTCAAGTTGGATATTTCTCAAATTCGTTAATATTCTTTAAAAGTCACTCACTAATTAACGAGCATGCTCAAGTGCTCATGTGTGTTGTTAATGAATATACCACATTGCAGTAGACATCCAGATATAAAATGTATGTATTGGTAACTTTTTATCCTATTATTACAATCTCTCAGCTATATTTAGCTCTGGGTGTCTGTGCGCTATTTAAAAAAGTTTCTTGTAAAGGCTGTTGCAGTCGATCAGCTGATTAATAAGAAATGCACAGCTGGAATGTTCCCCCGGCTGTAGATAAACATCTCCGTTGGGGGTGAGAGTTAGGCCACAAATGGATCACTGTCCCAGACTGCGTTTCTTCATCGTAAACCTCAAGGCCTGGCCCAGGGCCATCGTTCTGTTCCCCAGGCTTCTGAAGGAACCAAAAAGGTTGAAATTTCCATCACCCCACTTGGTGTGTGTGTGGAGCTCGACATGAGACATCCCCCTGCAGTCGAACAGGCTCAATGGACAACAGCCGAACCGGTTTAACTTTATTATCAAACTCAGGGCTCATTGTCCACTGACTTGCTGCTGTGTTGAAATGAGTGACGCCAGACAAGACAATAAATCGAGTGATCCCTATCTGCCCTCTGAGAAAGCTGTAGTCAAACTACAGATAGGAAATGGATTAGAGGCCTGTTTTACTCAGTTTCCCCACAGGGAGACCATTCATATCCTGTTTACATGCCCCTAAATTCGGTTTTGTACTGGTTGACTGGTGATGTCCTGAGTGGCATGCTATTCCCAGCATCCCTGTTGTGTAGAATGAAGATTCTTCCTCTATCTGGAAATCAAATCTTAACCAAATACACAAAGACAAATCGAATAATGCAACATGAAGAGAACATGTCTATGAAATCAAGCAAATTGTGTGTGTATGCAAATGTTTGCCATGGATTAATTAAGCAAAATCAGTTCTCAGGGTTAAGGGCAATTCCCTTTTTAACGTCATCAACATGGAATCTTAATCTTTTAGCTTCATTGAGCGACAATCTTTTAAATGTCAGCAATCCCGTGCCTACCTTTCAAATGGATGCTGAGCCGTCACTGGTACAGAGTCAATAAACTTAGGTTTGTTTCTCATTGCAAATAGACATACACATGACTGTACTACACAGTTACACAACCCAGTTTATTAAATCACGTGATTGGTTGATATCACCCTGTTAATATTGAATATAGCCCATCCATCAAAGACAGACAAGCCAAGCAAACGTGCATAGGCTTTACTCACAGCATTTGACACACACTGCAGTTTATGGTACTGCAGTAATTTCTTCAAATCTAGAATAGTAACTTTATAACTCTGGAGCTGCCTATCCAATCAAGTTATCGTTTGACATATTGACATTTCACAATTAATAAGCAGCACCATTAATACGGTCATTCAAATCCAAAGATCACAGGAAACATCCCTAAACCCTAAACCATGTTTTACATAAAGGAGCTTATGATGGCACTAATTAGAAAATGTCCTAATTAGGAGGCTGAGATGTATTGAATTACTGAAAGATGTATGACGTCCATTAACCTTATGGCAAACCTCATGTTCAGCACAGGACAACGAATCACTGCAAGCTTTTTATCTATGTAAACTATTTTCAGACAAGCGGACATCCAGTGATCTTTAACCCCTGCATTGATTGAAACCCCTCAGTTCAGTGCATGTCTTGTTTCATGGCGAGGGGAGGACATTTAAGTAAGAGGGCTTTTATGAAGCAAACGCATTTTGCATTTAGAAAGATGACTAAAGACCCTTGTGAAAGCCGGACACAAACGTCCACAAAACGGGGTGCTCCAGGCAATCAGGGGTTGTAGAAGCAGTCCTCCTTCTCTACAGTGAGCTGCCTCCATCATGGAAGTAGAGAGATTAAATAGAGAAGGCACAGCTGCCGCTGACCTCACAATCGCCTCGGTGCTCATTGCCGCAGCCTTGAGTCCGCAGCCTGTTTGCGAGGGAGCGACAACACAGCTGCGACACATGAGCACCTCATCATCGGGCGTCAGCTGCAGCCGTGCCGTGACAGACAGCGGCCTGTCACAACCCTTTCAAACTTAAATGCGATGTTTTGTATTGGAAAAGATTAAAATATGTTCAACTTATATTTGTAAGATCTCCCTAGTTCTACTATTGTTGACTGTCCTTGAAATATCTGCATTGCTATTTTGCAACCCTATAAAACAAGATAAACTAAGAAGAAGAAAAAATATCTATATTAGGATACATCATCCTTTAAACGTATTATATTATATATTTAAATGTATTGTATTAGAGCAGTAAAAACAAAAGAAGGGGTAAGTTAAAGTCCCTTTCAAACTACAAGTATGGACATTGAGTGACAAGTTACACCAAGATGCTGCTTTTTGATAGTCGTCTCTGCTCGATACACTTTAACACGTAGGAGAGAAATGTAATTATGTTTTGTATAGGACTGATGTTGTACACTGCGGTTCTCTTTAAAATATATTCTAATCATACAAGTCATCTTCAGGGTTAAGTAAATCACATCCTGCCATCTCCCCTATAAAGACTGGATTCTCAAGTCCCGCCATATGAGAAAACACTAACTATACTGTTCTCTTACTGTCCTCTTTTGTTTTAACATTAAGGACTCCAATGGAAGATAAACTACAGAGGCAAATTAAACTCATGAGACTCTCTCCTTCAACCTCTCCCTTCCTTCTACTCTCATCAATAAGTGGTCTATTTGTAGGAAGGAAATAATGTTAGACTATTCTTTCATTTGTAATGTCAGAAGAAATACCCACTTAAAGATGACGGACAACATATGACAGATTCCGTTCGCAAGAGGAACTTCGTGCAGATGCATTTCAAAACATATTGCCCCATCTCTCTCATAGCGTGCAAGAAAACACCACAAATGACAACAACCATGAGAACCAGACTATTCTCACACTTTTACAAACCGCACAAGTCTATCATTTGCTCATCTTATCTAAAGGAACAAATTGTGTCACATCAATCTAATCTATCTACAGGATAGTTCTGTATTCTTGCTCCTATCAGAGCCCATACAAAAGATTTTGGACCGCCATATCTAAAATAACACTGAGGGGGGCAGGACCAGAGTCTATGAAACCATCCCTTTGGGTCACCACTGAATACAAAATAATAAAAGGTTCATAATGTAATGTAGGCCCGGTACAAAAGCTCATAATATATAATTTGGTCATCCATAGAGGGACTGATTGAACCTTATACCACAGTCAAAACAAATCTGGACCACTCACTGTACCGGGATCCTTATTTTCCATTATCCGTTCCATTCAGACCACTGAACAAAACTTTAAAGTCCCACATCATGAACAATATGGTTGTGGGTTTCAAACCTGAGGGGCACAGTGTATTCAAAGTGGTTAAATTATGTACAAGAAGATATTTATTGGGGTTCTGATCTGTTTATTAAATAACTGAAGCTTTTACATGCTTTATAAGACAGCAGATCGATATCTGTTTTGTTGTTGTTGTTACTGTTGTTGTGCCTCTCGCCATCAACTCGTGAATGGCTGGATTTCCATGATGTCTTCACTTATCTTGAAAAGTCATTCTTCTCTGCTCGTCAAAACGCTTCATGATACGAGACTATTTTCTCTTGGCTCCACACAATCTTGTCAAAAGGGATTACCCTGCAGCTACAAATAGCCCACAACAGACAACTTATACTCTGACATCAAAGATTTATTTATTTTGAAAGTCCTCTTTCAAAAACTTTTTCTTCTGTTGAACTACTTTCCTCTCGCTTTTCCTTATAAATCCACTCACAGTTACCTGTTCTCTTTTTAAGATCTGCTCATGATGGCATTAATCTTTGAAAAACTATTATCATGATTAATACAATGCTTTAAGGCCATACATAATGTATATAGAGCCACTACTATCTTTAAGTGCTTTTTGACCATGGGATCAGATAGCGTGTGATTTTCTTGTAAGTGAAGTTTAATTTCCTTAGTTTGTTATGAATTTTACCAAATCTGTCAGTGCAATTCAAGATGCCCAATTTCGCATTTCTCAGCTCTGTGCCAAGTGTTGGTGAACTCACACCTTTCATCCGAGCCTGTTTAGATACGCAGCAATGCAACATCAATTACACAAAAGACAAAGGGGTTACTGTGCTCCGCATTAGCCCTATAAAAAGGCCCATCAGAGATTGAGAGGCAGGAACAGTCTAGCGTAAAAATATTTTGTACTTGTAAAGAAACAAAACACTTGGAACAAATCGTCAGGTACCAATAATGAAAAGAGACTATGGATGCCAAGTCGTATACCGCAGCGCTGATGAAATGGCTGCTCTGAGTTTGACACTATTGTCGCGCTGCTTGGCCATAGAATAACGCAGAAGTATTGAGAATCAGTGGGAGAAGGAAAAGAAAAGAAATGACTGGAAATTCACATTCTGAAATGGGAAAAACTTAAAATGCGCCTAACTTTTAAAGTTTTATCCTGGTGATCTTCAAAGGCACGGGCAAGGACATACAAGTCCATTGGGAGAGATTGATTATATATTCTAATTATATTATTAATCATGTGTATAATAATTCTTCCACTATCCTGTGTAAGGTTAGAAACAGAACCGCTAATTTAACCGCTGCGGTATCCGTCCCGGTAAATTCTGTCCTGGTCTCTACCGCCTCTATAAGGAAGTGACCCTACACCATATAATTTCCAGAAGCTACATAACTAAAGTATTCTCAACGAAAGGACTGCATCAGACCTACAGTAACTGGCAATGGCCTCTTGGCCTTGGGCTTCACAGGGAAGATGGGTTTCACGGACACCTACAAGCAGCAACTCTTGCCAGAGATTTTTAGCCAGGAGCTTCACCACCACGCCGTCTACCAGTCATTGATCCAGTCAGAGCCCCTCTGTTCCTTCGCCCTTGAACATTGCGGCTTGTTTTTCACAGTGGCGATTCTAGAGTCTGTTGGGGCCCTAGGCAAAAATTCCCTGGGGGCCCCTCCAACCAGCATTCATCACCATAAATAACCTCGGGGGCCCCCTAATGGTCTGGGGCCCCATGCAGTTGCCTGCCTTGCCTGTTCACAAGCTGGGCTGGTTTTTCAGAAAAAAAAGATTGTCTTCGCCTTGACAACCCAGGAACTCAGATCTCTCTCAAGAGAAAAAAGGCGCACACAGGGTCAGAGGTCCAAGAAGATTGTAGAGGTCATGGTTATATTGCAGAAACGGAACAAAACCCCTAGAACAGTCATGTGACCTTGTCTATCCACCCATTTAAATTAAATCAATACAAATATTAAATTAAGCAGATTACAGAATTACCAGATTACTGTGCTACTAGACAAGTGACTCCTGATGGCTTTATTATTATTATTATTATTATTATTATTATTATTATTATTATTATTATTATTATTATTATTATTATTTCTTGGCAGACGCCCTTATCCAGGACAAAATATAAGCGCAATACAAAGTGCAAGAATACAGTTAAGTACAAGACATTAAACATTATAAATTCAAATTTACATTATACAAAGCATAATACATTTAACAACTTCCAATTTACACAAGTGAATACAATAAGTGAGGTCATACATCCTGGAAAACAGTAATGCTCATTTTCAGCGCTCAGCTAGCGAAGAGCATCAGGAGCAGTTCTGATAGTGTAAAAAGAATGAACTTGTACCTGCTTAACATCAAGTCATCATGACACCCATCTCTTCCCACAGATCCAATACACATCATGTGTAAATCTATTTCTCATCTTATGAATATATATATATTTGGATCAAAATCAAAGCCATGGATCACCAGGGGTGAAATGACCAAAATTCAGTAAATATGGGTGTTTGGTCCAAGTCATAATCACGTTCCTTGCATCTCTCCTTTGACCTCGTGCCTGAGATGACAACAGAGTGATGTCATCCTCTGTCTTGCCAGCATCCAAACTCCCCCGTCGTTCCGCAACATCTGAGGATTCTCTGAGGCATTATGACATCAGATGCTTGAGACACCTTTTAAGGAACTTTTGTATCTATTTATACACACCATTATTTCATTAATTCAGTATGACTGTATGAGAATGACCCATAAAAATGATGCAGCTCATAAAAGGTATTAGTTATCCAGAGGGTGAAAGACAACAAACAATGAGCCTCACAAGTTACAGGTGTAATATTCCACAGTCATTGTCCTTGTATGTGTTTGTTTATTTTGTTAAAGTAACAGGAGTTTAGTATCGCTTTTAAATTATTATAATCCCCTGCCATACCTGAGTGATCCCTTCCTTCCAACTGGAATGAAACCACTTTCCCACAGCAGAAACAAACACCATAAATAAATAATACAGGAACCACTTTACAGTAATCTCGTCTTACCATTTTGGCACTAAGCTAAAGACTGCGTTTTCAATTACTCAGTGTCTACATGCTGTAAGCTGTTAAGAAAACGGTGTTAGTGAAATCCGAGACAATGGATATTGGTTGCAAAATACACCTGAATACACAGGAGTTTACACCTGGGACAGTGGTTAGGGATGTACCCAATTTATCTAGGATCTATTCTATAGGTTTCTTCTTATAGACAAACCCCCTCAGCTGGTAATAAATAGCCTTGGGACCCAAGGGAAAGGGATGGAATTTAACAGTAAATAATTTGCACACACAGCACTTAAACGAGCATCTCGTCAGGATAGCGCAGCACAGATAAGCATCATCTTTCTGAAAAAGGCCCACGATTATTTGAAAAAACACTTTTTTTGGTTGGAACAGGAAGCAAAGAAAATAATTCGGGACAATCCATGTCAGCTCACATGATGTTGATGTAATTTGAATACATATTCAATTACAGCCTGATATTATCGGAGTATTGTCCACGGGCTGCCTTTTGGGCGTATGACTGTCGTTTGACCTGACTTGGGCTGAAGTGATTTTGATTGTTTTCGGTGTGGGCAGCAGGTTTCCAGATGTGTTTACCCTCACAGGCTGAAGCAAAGACAATAAATTACACTTTAATAATAATAATAATATTACTAAGTTATCACTACATTTTGTAATGACCGATAGCTAGATACAATGTTCTGCTTAGACTATACAGACGGACAATGAGAAACATGCTCTACAAACTAGTAAATAGACACTTGTCCTCATCGAAGCCAGTAAACTCCTCTGAATATTGAAGAGGGTTTTTTTCATTATTAAGACGACAGTAGTTTATGTCCACCTTGATCAAAAGGTCCTTCAACTATAACTACATAATTTTGGAAATGCACAAGAAAAACAAAGAAACAAAGCTAACACCAAACAGAAATCAGACCCCCTTCATATTATGGATACGGTGCAGTTTTTTCATGCTGTTCCCAAATGTGCATTTTGTGCATGTGGTTTGTGGTTGCACTTCACTTCACTTTGGGGACTCTTTCATTCTTCCAGAAGAAAAGCCATTTATAAGTAAAATAAACCATACTTTTGAAGTAGGACCTACAGGGCAGCTTTATGGGGATATATAACTAATAATGATGTTCACCTTAATATGACATGCTGGAAGACATCCAGGCCATAGAACCACATGGATTCATTACCCAATGAAAGCTACTATAGGGAACATCAAACCCACCTAGTTTTCTGAATGTTATAATCTGACTGTAATAACAATAATAATAATAATACTAATACTACTACTACTACTACTACTAATAATAATAATAATAATAATAATAATAATAATAATAATAATAATAATAATAATAATATGCACATTCTAGTTCCCTGCTAACACACAATGTTGCCACAACGTTGTAGCAGCATCATTTATGTTGGCACAATGTTGTAGAACATTGTGGCAACGTTGTGTATTAGCTGGATCGTTTGTGCAACCACGCTTTATGATTACTAATAATAATACAGTCAAAATCTGAATGAGGTTCTCACATGATTATTAACCACGTTTGCACATATTTTTGTTCCAATATTCATGCTTAGATACCTTTGAATATGTAGCTTTATTTTACCCGTATGAGAAACACCTTGTGGAGTGGAAATATAGAGTAGAGAGATGTAACTGGGATGTTGCTTTGCGTCTTTTTCAACAAGGGAAATAATTTGAATGATTGATTTTGAATTAATGTGTATTGTTAGGTTTACTCTGCCATAACTGTATTGCCAATCGCTTTTTCTTAAATTGTTAAACTGTTAAATTTAAGAAACAGCGCACATACACAATGTATATGGTTTTGGGATCACATCACATAAGAACATAAGAACATAAGAAAGTGTCCAATCGAGAGGAGGCCATTCGCCACATCGTGTTCGTTTGGTGTCCATAACTAAGTGATCAAGGATCCTATCCAGTCTGTTTTTGAATGTTCCCAAATTGTCTCTTCAGACACATCGCTGGGGAGTTTGTTCAGATTGTGACGCCTCTCTGTGTGAATAAGTGTCTCCTGTTTTCTGTCTTGAATGCCTTGAAGCCCAATTTCCATTTGTGTCCCGGGTGCGTGTGTCCCTGCTGATCTGGAAAAGCTCCTCTGGTTTGATGTGGTCGATGCCTTTCATGATTTTGAAGACTTGGATCAAGTCCCCACGTAGTCTCCTCTGTTCCAGGGTGAAAAGGTTCAGTTCCTCAGTCTCTCAGTAGGACATTCCCTTCAGACCTGGAATAAGTCTGGTTGCTCTCCTCTGAACTGCCTCTAGAGCAGCGATATCTTTCTTGAAGTGTGGAGCCCAGAACTGTCCACAGTATCCAGATGAGCTCTAACTAGTGCATTGTACAGTCTGAACATCACTGCCCTTGTTCTCAATTCTACACTTTTGACAATATACCCCAGCATTGTGTTTGCCTTTTTTATTGCTTCCCCACATTGTTTGGATGGAGAAAGTGAGGAGCCCACATAGACTCCTAGGTCTTTCTCATGCGTTACTTCATCTAGATCTGTTCCTCCCATAGTGTAATTATAGTGGACATTTTTGTTACCTGCGTGTATTACCTTGCACTTGTCCACATTGAATTTCATTTGCCAGGTGTCGCCCACAACTGAATATTATCTAAGTCCCTTTGAATAGCCTGTGCTGCCAAGATTGTATCTGCTGAGCCACTTATTTTAGTATCATCTGCAAATTTCACAAGTCTGCTAACTATCCCAGAGTCCAGATCATTAATATAGATTAGAAAAATAAGGCAGTGTATAAATCTTTCAGCATCCCTCCTCTATATTATGTGAGAATCCCACTGAAGACAGACTGCTTATGAAGTGCAGAATGGACCCACTTGCCAAAGTGTGTCTCCAACAATAAAAAAAAAAGTACTTTAATGGCATGTGGAGGTCAAAGGGTGAAGAATCGTGTCCTGCAGCCTTCGAGCTCCTATATTCATAGACATTGCAAACTCTGGACAGGACCTCTTCTAAGAGCATTGATCACTTCCCTTGAGTGAGGTATTGGTTTTGTATGATTAAAATACATCAACTGATTGATTTAAAAAGGACAAGTGAAAGTGAAAAGCCATGTGCTAAGAACACCTTTGATCCCGAGTCTTCAATCTAAATCGCTGCTCAAGTGCTGAAGTCGGAAATCACTCTCGACTCTCAAGTGTCCTTCCTTCAAGTCATGCCAGGTCAGCACTAGGGTGACTAATTAAACAGGAGAGCTTTTGATCAGTTTCAGTGAAGCAATGAAGGAAGCGCTTTAACACATCACGACGACCCGAACCCTGGGGATCAAACAGTCCTGGTTTCGTCTGTAAACTTGGAGCTTGCGCTGAGAACAATATATGGATATACGCATTGCCTTACAGACAGTTTCGTTTTTCAGAGAGAAAAGAGCAACAAAATCCCACAGCCTGTTAATATCAGTTGTGAGGGTCTAAAGAGCAAAACCACCATGTTTGTGTACAAGATGTGGTAGCAGAGTTACAGGAGTATAAAGGATGTTGAATTAGCCAGCACTGGGTGTTATATTTCTCTAGAGAAACAGGCAAGTTACAGCAAGGGGAACGAGGTAAAAGTTCAAAAAGGAGCTCAGGGGAAACACACTGTTCCTTCCTCCTCTTAACACACTAACCCACACCCAACTGTTTGTTTATTTGTTTATTTATACAAAACAGATGTCAATAACTACATACAGAAGACTTTTTGTAATTAACTAAATACATAATTCTCGAATCGTTTACAGAAGAGAAGTTAAATCAGCGGAACACTAAGAGAGAACAAATATTTGGAAAGCAAACCCTTCTAGACTCTCCCAGGTAGTGCATTATAAGTAATGATTATGGAAGGTATTGTATTTACTTCAGACGTGAGAGGATTTGATAACAAGATGGTTGTTCTGACCTTCAAAAGAAGAGTCCCAGTCAAACAAACTAAATAAACAGCCTAAATAAAACAAAAAATAAAAGCAAATAAAAAATATGAAGGCGCCATCAATCGCCGAATAAGATACAGGTACGCCTCGAATGTTAATAATTGGAGAAGAGGCGTTTCAGTTCCACCACCACATAATTCAGCTCCAAGTCATAATTTTTCAGTTCTGTAAATCGCAAGCATGAAGTTGTTGATGATTATTCAAAAGGGAAACAAACAGAAATGGAGAAATATAGTCAAATAACCAGCTCAGTCAGAATCTGCTCAAAGTCCTATGGTTCACAGTTACTCCTACACACACCCTATTTTAATTCTAGTGGATTTAGGTGGTATTTAAAAGTGCATTTAAATTAATCACACCCTCCAGCACCTCTGATATTAGTTTCCACTCTAAAAATATACCAAAAAGTTTTTAGTTGTAATGTCAATCTCCCCCCCACCCTCATCTAATTTAGATCTCAATCAAATCTAAACCTTTTTGGGGAAACAGCCACACCGAGCTCCGGCACCTGTTCAATATTGTGTCTGAAAATGACAACTGACAACTACTCTGGGGGCCCTGAATTACTAAGAGTTAGTTTTAGAAAATAAACTTTAACATAAAAATGATAAATCCAATCCCACACTAGAATCCCAACACAGGGAACCCATTCGGTATGAATAACCCCCCCAGCATCCCAAAGCCTCTCTCCCTCTTTGGGGGAAAATGACATTCTTGGCAGCAGCTATAGCTGTCTATACCACCGCACAACAAAGGAGACTGTGTCAATACAGTGCGGATTACTCACTTGGTCTCCAGTAAGCAGATTTATAATGACTTGACTTAAACTCCGGTCGCGGCAGCCCTGGTCGGACGGGAGCTGAAGCGCTGCCAAAGATGTGAGCAGTTATTTCCTGTAAACCACATGAGAGAAAGAGGAGGTCTTATAAGCTACAGCAAACTGCAGCATGCTCCAGAGCAGAGAGAGAGCACAGCAGTGCCGACTGAGCCTGAGGAGACAGCGCTAGACTGTGCACCGCACACACAGACCCCCCCTCCGCTCTTCCCCATCCACTTCAAAAATTGGGACTCCAGCGCTCGCTGCAAAGCCAGAACTTTTACAAAAGACTGAGCACAAGAGAGAGGCACAGAAGAAACAAAACTGCTCCAATGCATCAAACCGTGGACTTTGCTCTTTTCAATTTGCATAGGTGAGCCAGATGAACACATACGAACCAGCCCACACTCTGTGCAAAGCCAAGGTAGGCACACATGGTCATTTTCTCTTTCCCAACATGTTGTTTAATTCTGCTGCTTGTCTTCCATGCTGAGATCATTATGCTGGTCAGTTTGTTAGTTTGTTTACTGCTGTTGTTCACAGGAAGTGAAGGAGGCGAATTATTCAGTTCAATTACTAGACTTCAATTCTTCGATTTCAACCACACTGCTGCGACGGTCCTGGCAACCTAAATGACAGTTAACCTTTTCTCTCTTTCTTTATTAATCCCAATCTAATGACATACTTATGTACAGGTTGTTCTTCAAAGGACAAGGAATTTAAGGACAGGAGCTTAGCAGGTATTTAAAAGCTGCAGGATTGCTCTTAAAAGGGTTTTCCTGCAGGCAAAATAGTTCAAATTACAATAGGCATCCTCATTATGTGTTCAAACTAATACCAAATACTTCTAATTGATGCATGTACAAAAATGTATGAAGTTCTTTTTCGGAGGGCTTGGTGGGTTGTCTGAAAGCAATTTCTGAAAATGGGGAAAATCATTTTGTATGTGACAGACACTTAGAAGTGGACTTATTTGTTAGGGAAATTAGTTACTATTAAGGTGATTTTGAAATGTAGTGCATAAATATATATATACATTTTCTTTAAAATCACACCTACTATATACTCACCTCCACAAAGTGAATGCATCACACAGTACGTACTGTGGTTTGAGAAAAAGTTGCAGCGTCAAGTTGCCCAATTTTAAAAGTGTTTTGTTTTGTAACAGGTTCCTTATGAAACATGTTTTTATGTTTGATTATTGGAATAGAGGGCAGGGAAATCAGCAGGTATGAGCGACACAAATGAGATGCAGCACCTTGATATCGGTGGGAACACGCTCAGGCCAAGGAGACAGGCGTGGCTGACAGGTTCCTACAAATCCCCTCAAGACCCAATCCAAAAATCCCATATCCTACACATCAGCCTGAGTCTGACTTAGCTTGGATCAGGATTGAAATGGTCTGCCATTCAAACCGCAGGAAACTCTGATCCTGGTAACATCAGTCACAGAAAGCAAAGGATGTTGGATGCATTTAGGCTGCAAACCCAAAATCATTCGATACAGATTTAAGATGTTTTTAGTTTAGAAATCCTCCAAGCTTTTGTTCAGATTTCCTTCCTAATCGAAAGCCATATGTTCTTTTAGCAATACAAATTTTTAAAAATTATATTTTACTTCAATACTAAAATGTGTCCTAAAAGTCCCTCTCAGGGTTTATAAGTCTGGACTTATTATCTTGTTGTTGAGTACTGGAATATGAACCCCTCCATGTGTGCACACGCACACACACACATACACACACACACGCACACGCACACGCACACACATACATACACGCACACGCACACACACGCACACACATACACACACACGCACACGCACACATACACGCACACGCACACACATACACACACGCACACGCACACACGCACACGCACACACACACACACACACACACAAAGAAACCGCTACTTAGAGAGTTAAACACTTATCTTCTGATCATAGGGTTGTGTAACAACTGTAGGTGTGAATTTATTGTTGTTGCCAAATTGAGCCCTGAGGTGAAATCACCTTTCACAAATGATTTCAGAAAATTGCAGGTGACAACTCTGGAAGGCTAGGAATACAAAAAAAAAGCCAAGAGACGAGCTACACAATCCAGAGATAGAGAAAGTATCGCACACTTAAAGTGAAAGATACAGTATTACTCAGGTGCGCATCTTCAAAGTGAAATTTGTGTGGCAGCACGAATGTAAACATCACATTTGATATGGGCTTGACTGTAATGTTCATTCACAAGGATGCATCTGACATTGCAACGGTGAGGGTCATGCTTTGAACAAGAGGTGGCCCAGCCCAGCATGGTCTTCTAGTTTTTGGGTTTTCGGGGTTTTTCCCGAGGCACTTTGTAAGATAACATACCTATTTAAAGTGCTGTGGGATGAACTCCAGGGATGAGCCCAACCCCTGATTTAACATTGTTTATTGAGACTAGATGGTTACTGGCAGATCAGTGTACTGGGGCAAAGTCTCACATGGAAATATAATTTGTGAGACTTAATCTTGAGCAAAAGTGTGCACTAGCTCATAGCTGTAAACAATTTGTAACTGGAAAATTGCAATTTGCCAGCCTTTTGTCAATGTGGAAATCTGTGCGAAGACCATTTCACATCCTTTAATGTTTACTTTATCGTTGTTGTGACTCACGCCTGCACACTGTCCTCAAATAACTGTTGTAGTATTGTGTACAAATGATTCACGATTGCCTTAGTCAATAAGAATACTTCCTTTATCATAAAATGGTTCCACTGAGAAAAGATAAGATTGCCTGACCGGGGAGCTGTATTTTCAATATGTTACTGGATTACAAGAGAGGAATCAACATCATTAAGCATCACTACAGTACATGAAATAAATATTTTTTGAGGCTATAGAAAGAGTTTGATACAGTGAGGGAAAAAAGTATTTGATCCCCTGCTGATTTTGTACATTTGCCCACTGACAAAGAAATGTAATATAATTTTAATGGTAGGTGTATTTTAACAGTGAGAGACAGAAAAACAACAAAAAAATCCAGAAAAACGCATTTCAAAAAAGTTATACATTGATTTGCATGTTATTGAGGGAAATAAGTATTTGACCCCTTCGACTTAGTACTTGGTGGCAAACCCCTTGTTGGCGATCACAGAGGTCAGATGTTTCTTGTACTTGGCCACCAGGTTTGCACACATCTCAGGAGGGATTTTGTCCCACTCCTCTTTGCAGATCCTCTCCAAGTCATTAAGGTTTAGAGGCTGACGTTTGGCAACTCGAACCTTCAGCTCCCTCCACAGATTTTCTATGGGATTAAGGTCTGGAGACTGGCTAGGCCACTCCAGGACCTTAATGTGCTTCTTCTTGAGCCACTCCTTTGTTGCCTTGGCTGTGTGTTTTGGGTCATTGTCATGCTGGAATACCCATCCACGACCCATTTTCAATGCCCTGGCTGAGGGAAGGAGGTTCTCACCCAAGATTTGACGGTACATAGCCCCGTCCATCGTCCCTTTGATGTGGTGCAGTTGTCCTGTCCCCTTAGCAGAAAAACACCCCCAAAGCATAATGTTTCCACCTCCATGTTTGACGGTGGGAATGGTGTTCTTGTGGTCATTTCACCTAGTTCTCCTCTGAATCATTCAGATGTTCATTGGCAAACTTCAGACGGGCCTGTACATGTGCTTTCTTGAGCAGGGGGACCTTGCGGGCGCTGCAGGATTTCAGTCCTTCACGGCGTAGTGTGATACCAATTGTTTTCTTGGTGACTATGGTCCCAGCTGCCTTGAGATCATTAACAAGATCCTCCCGTGTAGTTCTGGGCTGATTCCTCACCGTTCTCATGATCATTGAAACTCCACGAGGTGAGATCTTGCATGGAGCCCCAGACCGAGGGAGACTGACAGTTATTTTGTGTTTCTTCCATTAGTGCGAATAATCGCACTAACTGTTGTCACCTTCTCACCAAGCTGCTTGGCGATGGTCTTGTAGCCCATTCCAGCCTTGTGTAGGTCTACAATCTTGTCCCTGACATCCTTGGACAGCTCTTTGGTCTTGGCCATGGTGGAGAGTTTGGAATCTGATTGATTGATTGCTTCTGTGGACAGGTGTCTTTTATACAGGTAACGAGCTGAGATTAGGAGCACTCCCTTTAAGAGAGTCTCAGCTCGTTACCTGTATAAAAGACACCTGGGAGCCAGAAATCTTGCTGATTGATAGGGGATCAAATACTTATTTCCCTCATTAACATGCAAATCAATTTATAACTTTTTTGAAATGCGTTTTTCTGGATTTTTTTGTTGTTATTCTATCTCTCACTGTTAAAATACACCTACCATTAAAATTATAGACTGATCATTTCTTTGTCAGTGGGCAAACGTACAAAGTCAGCAGGGAATCAAATACTTTTTTCCCTCACTGTAGATTGTTCAACTATGAATTGGATGTCTTGAAGTTTTAAAAACAATCTTAACCTTAATTTATGTAAATAAAAAGGAGAAGCAAACAAACACTGTGCAAGAATCGGTGACCCCACAGATAGTAATAAGTATTTTACAAATATTTGATCCATATAATAGGCCTCAGGACTTTCAACCCCCACCCATACCACACCAAAATTAATTGTATTCCCAAAGAAAAACTAAAAAGATAATTCAGTGACCACATTCCCCACAGCGGCTTCAAAACCACCTAAAGTATTCCCGTGGCGAGTCTAGTGCATCCTACAGGGACAGCACGGGGATGCTGGTTTCCACTTCCATTTAAAAAACAAAAAAGCAATTCTCTCCAAACTTGTGGATCCTGCCTCTCACATGCAGCTGTGACAGAAGTGGAAAGTGCTCAAAGTTAGTAACACTTTCCACATTTGTGAGCAATATAAATTGGTGGCGTATAGAATGCTTGTTTTCATCTGAAGTATTTTCTCACCTTATGCTGATCCGATCCCAGACGCCCTGGATCGGCTTTCTCTCTGATCTCGAATTACCGAATTAGCCTTGTAAAAGTGACATGTTAATAGGAGAATCAATTAGGGTTGTTCGGCCATGCTGGGCCCGTAAACGAACACACGCGTAGAGAGGCAGAGTTTGAGGCCAACGTCATGCTGCAGATCAGCTATCCTACAGGACTTCTTTCGCAGGATTTCTCAAGACGTGCGGGATACCTGTGGAATATAATTGTGCAGACTTATCATCTTCCAGGAATGGTTGTTTTTTCATGTGGGTGCTGTCCATAAGCAAGGTCTTTTTATAAATATTTAAAGCATTGCAGTGCTGGTGGATCATACTCCCCAGACCGACCTCATCCTCAGAAGATATTTTTTGTAATTCAAAGGCAACCGCAGACAACCATGACATCCACGCTCCCAATAACAGACAGGCTACTGGTAAGAAAGGAAACGCGAAATACAGAACATTTGCGCGATTCCTCCATTACGGGGGTGTGTTTCTAAGGACTGTAACATCTGCGTTTTCTCACAGCGCTCTGGCCAGCACGCTCGCTCAGGGTGGCAGAAGTGGAGGCACTTGCTGCCAATTACTTTCTTTTAGCTTTTCTTCTCATCTCACAATTAACGTCTCCCTCGTTGGGCTGGGAATAGAGAGGTTGATTTGTCCGACAACGCAAAGCAAATGGGATTTGAATGTTAACCAGCTTTGCAGGGAAGGAACAGGTTTGGTTGATGTTGTCAGCTCAGATATAGAATTAGATACATTTAAAACTCCTCTGTGTTATTGAAGCCAATTAGATTACTCTAAAAGTTTGATGTTAATTGAATTGCTCCAAGAATGTGGGATGTGAAACAAACATTTGGACAGACAAGAACATCTTGGTAGCACATAGGGATCAAATTCACTTTTTGTTTTTTAAATGCAGCTCTTACTGCAAGAAAAAATAAACCAGTAGTCGGCTACGATTACTATTCTTTGTTCTTTTTGCAATTCATGCATTCATGCCTCTCATTTATCCACAAATACACAGCTACACACTGCACTACATCTAATAAGGGGTGGGTGAGAGTGATAATGAAGTGATAAGTGGTTTAAGTACTCAATCCTTACTCGTACTAGAGGTGATCAGATTGCATTCATGTGGAACCGGTTTAAGCAGCCCAGGCCAACATATCTATTGCAGGGCCGCTTTAAAACGCTACTACTTACAGATGTTTTCTGGCTGACGGTTCTGGAGCATCAGACCGCTGTAGATGAAAGCTGTTGTTCAGCATGAATGGTATGTAAATTACAATGGACTGAGTAAATCCGTCTTCCCCGCGGAATTTCATTGTTAGATGGCTCAGCGTGGATTAGCAATCTGCTTCTCATTCCCGTCTTCAGGAATAAACATGTTTCTCTCTGTGTAGTACAAAAGCGTCCCTGAACTTCAGGCTGCAGAGGGGCTTTGTGGCAGCTGACATCACAGGCTTCATTACAGCCCTCAATCTATGGATTATGCTTAAGGGAAAGATTTACATCTGACCCAGGTTTCTCAAAGTTTCGGGCACAGGAACCCCACCGATCTCCTCTGCTTTGCGATTGCATGGTGGGTGAGTGTTCTTTCAGTGCAAATACTGAACTGAACAAACACTGAAAACATTACTCCATGGCAGCCAGCCACATCCCCCCCCCTCTCCATATGATTTGCCTCCTAGTCACATCGCATTTTTCTCTATTACTATTTTAATTTAATTTGATTCACTGAAGAAATTCAGTGTGTTCTCCTCACGGCCTTTCTGACAAGGGTCTTGCACTGCGTTTTGCATGGGTGCAATACTCTCTTCTGCGTTGTTTACCAGACCTCTCAGCAGGTCTCTCTACAAGGAAGTCCAGCCAGGCGATGTGTCTGCATGAAACAGCACATTTAGAGGTGCTTCTATTGCCCTTTCTTGGCACTAGTCCAGCCCATGATCGCCTAAGAATAATTTACTGGGCAGACATTTCACTAGATTCCATTAAAAAGGGGGAGTAGTTCTGAGACAGGTTTCAAAGAGAGTCAGAGCAGTAGTTATTAATCTGAAGGGAAATTCTTGAAAGGGGTAAACAAACTAAAAGAAAAATTAATGGCCCACATGCCAACGAACAGGAATAGGTTGTTTAAAAATTCTAAAGGGATTAGAATTCCTCAGTTTGTAAAATGATGAGCTTTCCACAGTTTTAAAATGTGTTAATTATACAATGGCAAAAGCTACACTGCCTAGAAGCAATATTGATTAATATTTCAGCTTATTTTTGTAGTTTATTTATTGAGCAGGTCAAGCCAAATGCTTTTCTTTTGGGTGGGGAAACTATGCAACTGGGTAGCTTTTTTGGTTTGTTTTTAGCAATGCTTGCAATTGTCCTGAAAGTTCAATTCCTTGAGGAGCTGTGTTTCAACTCTGCTCCCCCTGTGACAGATAGGACGCATCGTTAACTCCTACATATCTACATAGCTTGGTTACATCTGGTGAAAAATGAATGTGTGTCTGTATAATATATACAGATGTAGAGTGAAAGTACTTAATATCTGTCTATGGATCTGAGAACCAAATCACATATTTAAAATCCTGGTTGCATCATCACAGCCTTGCCAGCTTCCACAGTAAAATGTCAATAACAACACAAAATATCATCATCATGCAAGATGACAGAAAACGGTCCAATCCTAGATCCTTAACTTCCCCCTCATTATATTAGTCCAGAAGGATTTGAGCAACAGGGGAAATTCTGTGATATAAGAGTGCTGGGATGTTTCACATGGGTTTTTATAAGAATTCATGAGCTCCTCATATGAAGATGATTTAGCTGTGTTATCTTCCCTGACGTCTGCTTGTTCTCTACTTGTCTAGTCAAAATAAAATATGACTTTTAACCTTTAGTTAAATTATGGTTTCTGCACCACGGTGCCAAGAACTGCACAGTGTTGTACATGTGGTCTATCTTGGAGAAAGTATATCTGTACCATAAGCCCTCTGGACTAGCAATTGAAGCTCTTCTGTGCACAACACACATCCTGTTTGCTTCTTAATTGCTACTTTAAATTTTTTTTTTAACACCAGATTTAAAAAACAAATAAATGGAAAGCTATTCATGAACATCATGAACTTGTCTTCTGTGGTAAGCCATGTTTTGGCAAACTGCAGTAAAACAATTTCACATGAGTTTTTGTTTTAAGGTTGAAACATGTTTTTTTTAATTATCCAAAGTACAGTGCTCAACATCCATTGAAAAAGTATATACCTTTTAAACCGAGTAACACACTTTCGAGATGTGTTACAACCACTGCAGTCAAAACCCGTCAGCAGCTGACAGTGACATCAAAGAAACATCAAAGGAGATGGCGCTAGACCTCTCACATGGTCAGGTTGCAGAAAAATTAAGAAGAAACTGAAAACAGGCACAGCAGAACATGAGGCTGTCACAAGTTATATTTTGTGGAAACCCACTTTGCTCAACTCTGTATAGCAAATAAAACAACTTCTATTTGCTTGAACACATCTGTCCTTCAGCTTCAGAGACAATGCTGCTTTAGCATCAATAGCACATCTTTATTACATGCTTGGGTTGCACTGCAAGGATGTTGTCAATCAGGTTAAAGCCCCGGACCCACTCTTGTTAGAGAATCTGAATCTGAATTGAATCCAATATGTAAAGTATCTGACCCAAGAATCGACCTGAGGACTTGAAAGACCCGACCTCCTTTTAAACTAGCATTACCTTGTCAATTTCCAACAGAAATCTCTTCTTCCAAGTCACTGATTTAATCAATCGTAAAGCTAGAACGTACAGCATCTCAGCTTCCAGCTAGGAAATTGTAGATCTTAGATACATAGAATACATAATCGACTAAGCCTGTTCCATAACACTGCTTTTTACAAAACACGATAAACAAGATCAAATAAAGAAATATAATACGAATGTTGTAAAATCCACTCAAACTGAAACTAAAGCGATGGTGGATAATTAAGTCCACACAAGGTTAAAGATTAACAGAGGTCTAGCACAAAACCCTGCCTTCTGAACAACACACCTCAGATGCTCTACCAACCAAAATCTATGCCAACTGATAAGAGTACGGAAAAAAAAACACACACACAATGTGGAATTGTTTGCATTTAATTGTGTTAGGAGAAACAGTTTCCTGGCTGAGACACACGTGTTCAGACCCCTACCCTGCCCTTATGCTGCCCTAAAGTTGACTCGGTAGTTATTATTATACTTAATTTTCTTTCTGACTGTGTGTGTTTCAGTAGTTAACTTCTAAGGTCACAGGCTAAACATAGTGTGGTATGTGGGGAACACAGCCAACTAGATTTCCCGCTTAATCATGAGCGTGTAATGTAGCTCTCGACTTTCACTCCCTGACTGCCATTGTGTACTCAAGCACACTTGGGATGCACAGGCCATGTGTTAGAGGGGGAAGAAAAATAAGTTGTTCATAATGTATTTGGAAGGGTGTTGGCTAGTCGTGGACCTGAACGTCTGTTGAAATCCTTCCGATACGTGGATGAGGAAATACTGGCCCATTTATTTCACAGAGTAGCAGATACGTCTCTTAGCCGCCTGAATCATCCCAGAGGTGGCCCAGGGAATTGAGGACAAACATATGTTCCATTCTTTAATTCTTGCATCATGATGTTTCAAAATGTTGAATTAATGTGTTGTTTGGCACCACAGTGTAAAGTAAACTCCAATGTATACAAGCCATCACACAGCCTTTGACACAGAAACATCTGTACACAGTTCCTCTGGTACAATCTATTACTTATTTGGTGGATGGGCACCAATTCCTTAAGTAATGTATCTGAAATTACAGATTGTGCTTATGAAATGGCTTCATTAAAAGCCCATGACCCTTGCAAATGTTTGTTGCATTTATTTAAACATGACAGACTCCTTATCAGTTTCAACAAACCATTTTAACGTCATAAAAATACCATATGCAAATGGAAATTAATAGTTTCCACATGTGTAAATGCACTTGAAAGTCATCGAAAGAAACGGGTCTATGCCACAAGTATGACTCTCATTGACAGTGTACCTCTTGTTGTCATTTGTCTGCAGGCTACGCATCTGTGCTTTTTGGTCCTCCTGTGTTTCCATTTGGCACTTGGGGATGTCCCAGGTCCATGCAAACACTCCGTGACGAGGGATCACCTGAAGAAAGTCAACAGTCTGGTAAGCTGGTCAACCACAGAAAACTCCAGCAGGCCCAAGAGGTCAGCTTAGATTGTTACACTGCACACCACAGTGCGCTGGTTGTGTTATGGTCAATTTAAAACATGGAATTGTTTGTGTACAAATGCCAGTTGTTAGTCAATGCTGCACCTTGCTACTACCCTCCTACTGTGACTAGACCAGTGTAGACAACATGCCAAAATGAGCTTTGAAAAACAAGACCACAACACAAATAGTAGAGCCAAGACACTATAGGGAGGACTCGGGTCACTGTTGTGCAGGAAGGAAAAAGACACAGGATACTGATCTGAGCTGGGGACTTCCAGATTCATCTGGTCTGTTTGAGTGGATTTAATAATTCGGTCCGAGTTGCTAAGGAGCTCGGCTTGAAGATTTACATAGGCCCTTAAACCCACCCACATTAAACTGTAGCTGAACTATACTGTAACACGTGCAGACCCAAACACTCTGACACCATATCTAAGCACGGATGTGTCATTTCACCTGCTGACTTCAGCTGCACGACTCAGAATGAATCGCAGTCCGATAAGTCAGCTGCCGTGTCAGAGAACGATTTGTTTATTCATCGTGGCAAAAGTTATAGTCCTACCCTGGTAACAGATTTGTCCCTAAAGGTATCGGAGGCACACAGAACAAAGTGGGCCAAGAGACATTTGCTAGGCCTAGAAGAACAAAAATAGAATTTCAATAGGGATGGGAAATTCTTTCAGGAAACAGTTTACAAACAGTCAAAGGTTTAAGAGCCTTTTTGAATGAAAGTATCCATAGCACACAGTGACACTATTGAGTAGGCACTTATAAGACCACTTATTTCTAAAATTAAAGTTTTCCATTTGCAAATAAAGCAGACTTCCTGTATGTCGCCGCTACATGGCACAGAGGACGACTACTGCTGGGGTGCCTTCAAACTAGTAACACTAGTGTCCAAATTAAACCAAATCAAAGAATAAAAAATACAGTAATAGAGAGCGGGGAAACAAAAAATGCTGAGCCCAGTCTGTCACACTGCACTTTAATTTGAAGATTTGATGCAATATTCAATCTGAGAGTTGTTGTAATTACTGTGGTACAATGACATCTGGTACAAAATATAATTTAAAAAGAAAACAGAGACACGACAGCATGCACAGTGTGTCCAATTCCCTGTTTCAGGAAACGTAGCCCAATAAATCTGTCTGTGCTAAACAACTCCATCAGACCTGACCTAATTATGGTACCCCAGTGAATGTTGTACGCTCGACTAAATCATTGCGCAGCGCAGTGCAAGGATATTGTGACGCTAGTTATTTCAGAGGAAGTTTAGCTATAAATTAGCTGCCACTGTTCTCAGATCAGGGTTTAAAGAGATGTGTTGTTTGAAAACCTTGTTATTACAAGCCAAAATTCAACAAGAAACAGCAAAGCCACAAAAACCTACTTCAGCTACTGAATGCAGATCTGCACATTTAGATTTTGCTTCTCCCTTGTAGTGGAAGATATGGTATGGTATGATGTCAAGCTTCTTAAATCCACATAATGCACCAATAACTGTGGGTGTTATTACCAATACAATTGACAAAATGAGAGCAATGGAAATGGAAATGTTCTCTTCCGGGGTCTGACAACTCCCAAAAGGGAACTGTTCAAGATTATAGGTTACGTGTATTACTTTTCACCCCTAAACCCCTCTTTACATTACACAGAATTTACTCAGCCATAGGTTTATGCAATCACAGTACAAACATTTACAGTGAGAAAAGAGAAGGGACCTATCTCAAGTCACTACCAGCCACAACGTGCAGAAAATGCATACGTAACAAAATCTGGCTTTTCACATGTTACCATTCCAGTCACAACAGGAGACGCAAGGGCAATAGGGGTAATTATAATGCATAGATCACGTCAAGCAGGCTGTATCCTAAAGAGACTACATGCTCCATTTCATTGCAGATTGGCTCCCTTCGGAGGCATAAAGGTTACAGGAATTATCTCTCTTGCATTTCTTCATTCTGCACCACATCAGCGGACCTGAGATTCTTGTGTGGCATTGACTAGTTACAGTTCATCATAATAAATTATTAAAAACGAAAGCATGCGTCCCCAGGAGCCTATGCGCAAGACCCAGGCGTTACAGCTGGGTCCGTGACTACTAAAATGAACAGGTTCTGCACATGCTTTACACACATCAGGTGTCTGGGAAAAACCCCAGCGAAACAGAAAGAATCCAGGGAATGCATTGAGTAGGCAGGCAATGTGCATGCTTTATCACTTGAGGTTTAATAAGCTTATATGTGGGAAAAGGAAAACAGCCTCGACATATTACATCTCTGTTAAATAATGAACTAGTTGCAATTAATTGTATGTCAAAAGCTGGTTTCTGGGACTCGGTTATGTGAGTAACATATGAGTGCTTTAGCTGAACTTGTTAGTTGAACTGAAGTTATTAATGGATTTGCAGATGTAGCCTAATGGGCAAACAGGCCTTGACATGTTTCCCTCACTTTTACCACCTCGATTATTTATACTTCAAAGTGCCAAGAACGATACGATGAAAAGGACAGTACTGCTTTGACCGAAAAAATACAAGTTTGACACTCCTCTGCACAGATTAGCTTCTCAGCAGTCTTTTATATTTTAGAAGACAAACTCGGGATCATAATGACAACTGTCTATCTTATACTGTCTATCTAACTGTCTAACATACTTTTTGTTTATCTTACAGATTGCAAACCAATTACAAAATGGCTGTTCAATAACCTACACATTCACAGAGCAACAACATTTGGTAAGCCTGTGCTATTTACTGTCTGTGTCTGCTTTGTCTAAATGCTGATACACGCATGCACTGTATAAAAGAAATAGCGTAGTGCGCTGTTCAAGTTTTAACGGTACCAGATGACACATTGATATTCTAGCCTAAGATGTCCAAGAGTCACATAGCAACTACACAAATATTAAAAACACTCAAATTTACTTGAGTTCCAGTGAGGGAGAGGTTGAGTCTGGCTTGTTGGTGTTGGCACTCGAATGAGTTTTGAGAGCCAGAACCCCAACCTCGGCCAACAGTATAGTTTACCATACACTTGGTAAACCCTGTAGAAATGGGTCACCGATTTCAAATTGCATGTAGAAAACTAACTGTAATCCAAGCTCAACCCAGACACAGAGCTGGAATACTCTAGTTCCACTGTTATGATTTTTTTTCTTAGCAGAGACCCTGTTTAAGTGCAGCACACGTCTGGTACTAAATCCAAGGCCATTCCGACCCTAGCTGACTGTTGCCTAGCCTTTGCATGGTAAACAGGCTTGATTACATAGATGATATAATTTGCAATATCCTGTGGTTTCATTACTTAGTTGTTGCATTTTCCTGTTTAATATATGCTGCAGTGTGCTGTGCTAGTTTTTTTTTTCTCTGCTTATTTTATTACCGCCTGACTAAAAACGAAAAAGACTCCTTTGAGGATAATGGTTAGTCAGCCTCCTGGGGTAAAGTGTTGCTCATGTTGGACCTGGTGGAAAGCTAGTGGCACGTAGGCCAGCAAAACGGCGATGGTCTCCAACACCCTGACCACCAGAGACGGGACACTTCAGGATTTGGAGCAGATTATAAATTAAGCAACAGGAAAGCAAACCAGTACAACATCTTAAAATTAGAGGCACATACATTGAAGTTATTACCATCTTTGCACAATAGGTGTCCAAAGAGTGAAGTGGAATCTGTGCCATGGGTCTTGTTGGGCTGCTTAATCCGGATAGATCATAGATGGATCATACAGTTGAGAAGTGGACCCTCATTTGTTGTCCCTCTTTTGTCCCTGTCTCTCTCACCCTGCAGAGCAACACTTGCTACGTTAAAGCAGCCTTTCCCAAAATCCTGGAGCTTCTGACCACGCACTTCAAATATGGCCAGAGCTCAGAAAACTTTAATTATGTGCAGGATATGAAAGCCTTGGTGAAGCACATTTACATACAAAGATGTATTCCTGAGATCAACCTGCAGCTGGAGGTGAGTGCGCTGGTCTTTACAATGCGACTCTTGAGAAGCGCAAATCATTTTTTGTTGTTGCTGAGGTTTCAAAATTGAATGACCAAGCTTTCATTTTACATTCAGGAAGAAGGAGAAAGAAAAAAAAACTACTTCTGAGAAATGTTCTTGCAAAACACTCTTTTAATCATCAGGTTATGACTTCAAAAAAGAAGAAAAATAAAATAATTTTCTGTGATCCAAAACATCAACATCTGAAAACATTTCGCAGGCGATGAGTCCTGTATACACAGAGGGTTATACTGTTGCTTTGCTTGCTCAATGCAAACTTGTACTTACAGGTTTACATTTTTGGCATGGACAGTGCAGCTAATAGGTCAATTGAAACGCAGCTATGCCTGGACTCAATATAAAGCTTTTTATGGTATGCTTGAATTGATTTAATATTCAGCACTGAGAACTATTTTCACCACGTTGAAATGCCTTTAAAAAGACTGGTGATGTAGAAATCTAGCAGCATCTTTCTTGTTGCATGATTAATGGGCCACTGAAGTCCTTAATCCAATCTGTATAATAGAACTGACCTAGTTGGAATGTGAACCAAAAGTGTTTATTATATTCTCACAAGTTAATTTTTAGTTTTTTTAAATCAAGATAAGAAATAAAGAATAATAAACCCTTTTACGTCATAAGCGATAATTAAATGATGAATGGACAACAAATTATTGAATTAAACTAATTCCTTTTCTGAGGTAAGCATAAGGGAAAAATTTATTTTTATTTTATAAAATGTGGAGAGTAAAACAAAACTCTCTGTGTGAGGGACTAAATAAGATTATTCAATTAATAAATAAGAGGAATATTATATATTGAAGCAATAGGAGATCCCACAATGCATTGGCTATAGGAGTACCCACAATGCACTAGCAAAATGAGTATCCAATATGCAATAGCAATAGGAGAACCCACAATGCACTAGCAATAGGAATACCCACAAAACACAAGCAATATGAGTACCCAATATGCACTGGCAATACTAGAACCCACAATGCATTAGCAATATAAGCCTGGAGTCTGATTTCTAAAATTAAACTCTCTACTTGCCTGTGTAACGTTGCTGGTTGTCAGGCTTGCACAGTGAGCTCTGGTAAGTGCTACTGTCCTGTGTGACATGTGCCCCAGGAACTCAGTGACCAGCTGAAGATGTCTCAACCTGGAAACAAATTCCCTGAATTCTCATATGATTATCCAGCCAGTGGAAATTTAATCACCGCTAAAGTCATTCCATCTGTACTTTCTTTCACTTTGCGTGTCTGTCTGCTGTGGAAAATATTTCTAAAATAAACAGTGATTGAATAATCTGAAGAACCACCCTTCTTCCTACTCCTACTCAAAAAACACTTTCATATCTCATCTTGCTACTGTCAAGGCGTGTCCTCAGAAAAAATTAAATGTTTCGGATGGCATTTCAACCCCTCTCCCCCCTGGTTTTCAATGTCATCAAAAAAATATAAAATATGAATCCATATTAAATTAACAAACAGCCTTCACAACCTGAAGCATGAATGGTGTCATTAACCTGGTGGTGAAAAGGGTCCACTGAGGATAAAATCAGTCCCTTATTAACCGCATAGTTTCTCCTTAAATAAAAACATAATGTTAATCTCTGATTGAAAGGGCTACATGCAAACCCTTAAGTGTTCCTCTTTGCACTTTTGTGATTTCAGGAAGATCCTGCAAAGTTTGTTCAAACTTACACCAGTTCTCCTAGAGAAGCCCTGGAACGAGTAAGGAAAGTGCTCTCTCTTTATATGGACCTGATGACCAACAGCAATGGGCCAGTGAACTGGAACTGTGAGGAGCAATACTCAGTGGAAGTCCCAGAATCTACCACCATCCTTAGCCAGTCCACAGGTAAAAGCATGCTACCCAATCATCGGACACTGCACAAATAGTCATTATGGTTAACGTATGAAATAAATTAATCAGAAGCTAAATATTTGAATTTGAATATTACATTCGGCCAAAAGGAAAGTGTTTGGATAACTTACAAAAATTTGTTACAAAAATGGTTCTCACAGCCTGAATTGTAAAAATGTGGGCAGTGAATCCTATTGATCTGTTTTGTTAAGTCTTTCAATCTGGAAAAACAACAACAACAACATTTTATAGCATACCCAGACCTCAAGCCCCAAAATCTGGCAGGTCTTCACAGACGGTATTAGACTTTAAAAGTTTTTTCAGGATGCGTTTGTTTTATGGTGTTCACAGCGTTTCATAAACCGACCCAAACGGTTTTCCTTTTCACTAATGATTAATCTATTTAATTCGGCATCGCAGCACAATGTTCCATTTTAATGTAATTCGGTCTGATGGGAATACGAACATTGGGTTCTACTGGTTTCCACGAGAGCGTCCTGAATCAGGATCCTATGTCGGCTACATCAAGGAAATATATTAATTTGAGACCGAGATCAATCACAAAAGTATAGTAGATTCAGTATATAGTATGAGGGACAGCTTGCTAAATCGGCTGCTGCTTAGCACATTGGCAAAAGGAACAAACCACTTGGCCGAAGGAAGAACAGACTTGTTGTAACATGGTTATCAAGATTAAGCAGATTAATTTACGGAGGACTGGTCAAGCTACTGCATTGCTGGTTATTTCAGTATTATCCTCAGCAGGGGCGGGAGAGTGAACAAGGCAGGGGGGAGACAAGAAACGCAGTCAGTCAACGACTGGAAGAGCTCAGCGAGTATTGAGTCATTGTGGGAGTGATACTCCTTCAGAAAGCAAGACTACATTCCACACTGATTCATCACTCACATTAAAACTTGGACATCTTAAAAGGTTGACTAATGTTAAATACAGGAAAGAGTTATGTTTGAGCGGTCTGTACAAGTGAACAGTAAGAATCAACTGACAAGAAGGCACCCTCTGTCCAGCACCAACAACCTAAAAAATAAAAAGCGCAGAGGAAATGTATTTAACCTAGGTTCAAGGGTTGTGCATGTCAAGAACAAATATGAAGACATAGATATGGTCACAAGGGATACATACACCCATCATCTCAACTGGCTTCATCTGTCAATGGCCCTCTGCAGGATAATTAATTTGGGAACTAGAATTATTTTTGTGATCATAGGACTGTCATGTCAATTTATTTTTTTGTATTAAAGATTGTGTAGTAAATGTGTGAAAACTAAAATCGCCCTGGGTATCTGGCTCCAGGTTTTGGTATCACTAAGGAGACATTATGAAATAAAATACATAAAAGCAAAAGCCCATCTGGCATTTTTGGACAGTGCTCTAGATACGGGAGAGCCAGCTATGGTAATGGCTGCAGCTTATACCTATTATTAAGGGAACACAATTCATATTAATAGTTTTCATAATGCCAATGTCAGTGGCTTTTGGGAATTCAAAGGGATCTTTCTTTTCACGAGAAAATACTTTTGTGGTCTGCAAATATTTATCTCCTCTTTCTTTCCTACTTGAAAAGCTATACTGTATAGCTTTTTAAGTCAGTATGTGAGCATAAGCTCCTATAAGTACTGCACGTATTCCTACCTACACTATGCTTTACAGCTCATGGAAACTAAAGGAACTATGAATGTAGAAACAGGTAATTAAATTATAAAATATAATCAATTTACTATGAAATACAATGTGTGTGTGTGTAGATTGCTGGAACCAATGGCAGTGTTGTTGTGGATGTCTAAAATGAATGGTTTAGTTGGAGGGGCGAACATCCACACACATCCCTGTGTCCAAACATTTGATTCAGTTTGATTTTTGACAAATTGTTTTAATGGGTCCTTACTATAACCCATTTGCTTTAACTTTGGCTGTACGATGTATACAAACATATGCCCAGAACATTACGATGCTAATGGTCAGATTTACTGTGCACCAGTGATTACCATTGGAATCATCCCAACCAAACCAGTGCCAATTCCCAAGCCTGCCCTCACACCTTCTGCTTCGCTCTTTCTGCAACCTGTCCTTCTTGCCAGCTTGCCATGTGTTTCCCTTACCCCCCATTATTTAAAATCAAAAATGCCTCTCCAATGCATCTTCGGTCAGCAACTGTGGCAGGTTACAACATTTCTTTTTCCAATTTCCTATAGGTACTGCCGTATGCCAATGCTCTTGCCCAACTGCAGGTTATGGGGCTCCTGAACAAGCTTCTTTGGCGGCCACCAGCCTCTGGAAAGGTCTCCCAAAGCCCACTGATTCACAGACACCCATTGCCCAACCCTCCTGGCTATCAAAGCCTCCTTTCAGCATCCCACACACTGAAGCAAGTCCGTTAGCAATCCCTGGCTCCATTGTGCCTGACAGACAACAGAAAAATAGGCATACTAAATTCAGGGCATCTACTGGAAATGAGGGGATGCCCTGGGACTACACTTCCCTTACCGAGTTCACACCTCCTCTAGTGAAGAGTTCTTCTCTCTCCCCTGGATATAACATGGACTCTTCCATAAAAGAAGGTGACGGTACCCAGAAATCAAGAGCTCCATACTTAGTTGTTCACTCTGAAAGCCCACCGATAATTCCCATCGTCTCTGCTGCATCACTGGATAGCATTCAACCGACATCAACTGCAGACAGCATTGTTGCAGAGGACCACAGCTCTTCTGAGACACCCTTAGAGTCCTACCTTTTTACAGAGGGTCGCTCACCTGGTCTGGATGAAATATCTAGCTTGACCACTGACAAAACCACAGAACATATTCATCCCAAGAAGGACAATATGATTATCTCCTCACCCTTCCCTGATGGATCTGTGGATCACCCAACTACTTCCGCCCCACACCAAGACAACCTATTTGAAATCACACCCAGTGACTCAGACGAAAGTACCGAAGTTGCCATTTTGGCCAAGAGATCAGTAGATCCCAGAATGGAGGAATTGTATTATCATCCAGATTCCCATATGAAGCTTCATCAGACCAGGGTCTCTGCTTCTGTATCTAGTGCTTCCGAAGAAGACCTTGAAAGATTTCTGGATGGACTTGGGAGTATTTCTCCAGTTCCACAATCTGACGAGCAAGAGATGAGCTCTCATACTGGGAGTCCCCGAAACACAAATTCAAAGAAGACTCAAAGAAAAATCATGCTGGGAGAAGTCGTTTCATCTTGGCAGAAAACCGAGGATGCTTCAGCTCCTGCTAAAACGCAACAAATCATGGAATCGTTATCCACCATCTCTCCTTCACTTGTCCAACAAAGTCAACCAATGTATAGTGGGATCAGAGATGAGACAAATGTTAACCAAGGTAGCGTATGATTACACAATTCATTCTAACTCTTGCATTTTCCTGTTGCTTGTTTTTCCACAATAAATATTTCTCAGCATCCGTCCGCATGTCCACGGTGGAGATGGTTTTAAAGAAGCTGTCACGGCTATGTAAGAGGAAGCACTTTCCCAACCCAAATAACAACCACCCCTCCAGACCCCAACATATTTTGTAACATCCTGGAACACGGGTTGCCTTCCATTTCTAATCACTCACTGACTTGCGGTCCTCAATGCTAACCATCACGGTCACCATGTCTCTCCCTTACGTGTGCTAATCACTAACGGTCAATGTTGTCACGGTGCCAATGTGATCTTCACTCACTTTGGACAATAATCTCCCGTCCGGGAATTGCATTCAACTGTACGGGATTTTCTGTTCCAGGTACTTTTGCCTGACCCAAACCTCTTCTCACATCCCTTCTATTCTATTTTCAGCTGACAGGTTAGGTAGCCAGGAGCCTCACATGAACTCCATCTTGACTACAGAGGAACCAGCCGGACACTCAGGGAAAGGGGCCCAGAATGGCGCTTCAGAGGTCACGAATGCCACCTACAAGATCTCCTTCATTACGGTGGCTGTGTGCGGAGGACTACTGCTTACCATTGCCCTATACTGCTACTGGCAAAAAAAGGTAAAGCATCAACTAAAAAGACAAACAAACCGCACTGAAAACATAGACCACCTTCAGCAATACAGAATCTTGCCCTGTACTTTCCACAGGCTTAACATAATGCTTTGGGCCTCCTTATTGTACTCCAAACAATAACAAATAAAGGGAAACATATTCTGGATTGGTTTGCAATATTCCCTCATTGTCTTAAAATGTAAGTTCTTGGTTATTTGTGCTGAAGAGGAAATGGGCTGTTATTGAAATAAAGTCCCCAGTTATTCACTTCTGGTCTCCATCCAATAATGACTACTGCAGTAATCCTTATGGACGAAAAAAACGTCTCTCTCGTTTTGGAGATATTCGTGCCATACTGGATTTCCAAAAAACTGCCCTCAAATCATTTCCATATGGCACTAAAAATTACATGTGGCACAGTGACTTGTTATATGACGTGGTAAACCCTTTATTATGATTAGGGATTTAGTTGTGTGCATTTCCACCCAAACATTAAGTATCTTTGAATGATTGCATTAATCCACCTTTCCTTTTAATCATTTTTGCTATAAAATACAACCAATATTTGAATGGAGGCATCCCACATAAATTATACCATATACAATTATAATGCACTATAATGGCATAGTGAAATGATTTTTTATAAACCAGTCAATGCATAACATTACGGTTTGTTCACCCTGGTGAAGATTTTTCATGTGTATTTTTCGTAAAGTATTCTGAAAATAAATACTGTAGTCAATGCAACCGACTTATTATTTTAATAATGTTATGAAACTGATGCCATGCAACTATGAAGTGATTGAATCGGGGTGGGATTTGAATACCATAGACAAACTCAACATGTGGGACTCCACAACAAAGCCTTAACAAATGCAGTGTTTCCATATCGTATTGAATTGTCTTTTTCGAGTTTGAACATTAAAGCGGTCACTTAAATCGGTCTCCTGTGCATGATAGGATATGCGGTGGTGTCCACATTACAGTCTTCCCAACTTGAAACCCATTCTAGTCTGAAAAAAATATTGTATTATTATTCCACAGAAACCGGAGGTTCAACTACACAGATCAGAAATGGAGAGGTAAGCTTGCTTTTTATATACACATTTTTTATATAACATTACGGTTATCAACTTAAAGACATTGTGGATAATCCACACAAAATAAAACTTGACTGGCTTTCCTGCTTCTATCATTTGCCCTCTTAAACAATTCTGCTCTTCTGTCCCTCATGTAATAATTTAAAGACAGCTGCTGATAAAAAAATAAAGGCTATTTTCTGTGGGTGGATAACACCAGTAGAGAGAGCAGATTTTGATGTGTCACTATTCAAGTGTTTTCTTTCCATTAACAGGTTGGATGAAGATCAGAGAGATATTGAAATAACAGCATGCTAGCCTGTGGATGTCTATGGTAAGGTAATACATAATAATAACAGGTTACTGTTTGTTGATCATTGCAGAGGCTTAGCATTAACACAGGCAAAACAAATTAGCTTTGTATCTCATAAGAATGAGAGGAGTGAAATGGTGGTTTTCGTTCATGCTTTGCTTTTGTCCTAGATTTTAGGCTTCATTTTAATGTATGTATGTATTTTATATAATTTACAAAATGCTCTTCTATAACAGCCTCCTGTGGTTTCATTTCCCAGGTTTGATGTTCTAATCCAGTGGACCAGCCGTAAAACTGGGCTGTCCTGCTCCCTCCATGCGGTCCGGGATATTCCACAGATAGCATCGGTGACCAACTCATCCGCGGACAAGAGACTTGGGAAAAACATGCATGAGAAATAAGTGGATTTACCAGTAGAGACTTTCACATCTTAGCCTGGATGCTCTAAAAAGAAGAAATATTATATATAAATAAATATATATATATATATATATATATATATATATAAATAAATATATCAAATATTAATAAAGGTTATTTTTATACACAAGGAACACATTTTTTGTTAAATAGACAACACGAATGAAGAAACAAGGGCAGGCAATGTAAAGGATTAATATAAATATCTGTCTGGTACATTTCTTTGAAATCTGACGGCCCAGAGAGAAGAAAACTAGCAGTAAAGCACAGCTGGGTTTGTCGGGCAACTCCAGAGGAGGCTATCATTGTCTCTGAAGTGCCAACCACTGCCAGGAGCCTGATTCGACTAGCTCTCCTGCAATCTGACCGCCTGGATTAAAACAAGTCTCCCATTGCACTCGACAGAAGAGAAGAACAGAGCAAGAGCAATCCCCCCAGGGGCATGTACACAACTGGACTGTCATGCAAGAGTTCCTTATATTTAGAGAAAAGCAAAGTGCAGAATCATCCAGCCGTCTTCAACGTGACTTTGAAATCCACCCAAAATCTGACCTGCTGCGTTAGGAGCTGCTGCTGGCGATCAGACAAGCAGCTGTTCAGCTCTTCAACAGTCTTTGCAAAGACTGAAAGGACTATATATGTATACATATACAAACACTCACACACACACACCCATACAAACACACACAGACAAAAGGCTTGGAACTGGAATAAAATGAAACTGTCACAAGCAACACAAGAAACAAAGTCACTGCCTTTCAGGATACAATATTCAAATCCCGTCACTCTGCACTTTCCTGTTCTTACAGTTTGTTATTTTTCTTTTCTCAGAAAGATACTTGAAAGAAACAAGTTACTAAAAAAGACCCAAACCATCAGAATTCAGGGCCCATAATGGATTTATATAAGCCACTGTAAATCATCCATCTCTAACGGTGAGTCTGACTGGTGTTAGAATTAAGTTAGACATAATGGGACTTTAAAAACATGAAAAAGAGTGATGTGGTTGTATTTGTGACTGTTAAGTGGCTTTGGAGACAGATGTCAGTCAAATAATAGTAGAAAAGGCAGTAGCACAAGAACAGCCAATGGAAAGCGCTAATACAGACTCTGCTGAGAAATATTAATAATGCTACCGATTGCATTTGTTTAACATTCTCTTGAAAACTGCCAGTGTGTTCTCCGATACATTCATGAGCATTTTGATATGTTCATGCACTTAATCAAACCGTTGTGGACAAGTTTACATACCCATGATAGATAAATGGTTCATTTGTGTCCTGTAAATCGATAGTTGTTGAATATGCAATACTACGTCTGTTCTTATTGTTTTTCGTGTCTTCTAAAAATCAGGATTTTATATTTTTGCAGAAGGGTATTTAAACTAGTCCACATCTGTACATAAACACAATTATTCTAAAACAATTATTATTTGTTAATATAAATTTAATGGCACCGTAAGTGTTACTATCAGCTGTTCCATTTGCTGTCTGTTCTGTATCTATTGCACATGTTAGATGTTTTCAAAAAGCAGATGTGCCTATTACTGGATTACTGGATGATGCCATTTGGTCCCTTAATCCTATTCAATATTCAAAGCATGTAAATAATTACTTCTACCAAGTCCGTTCCCATTTCATAATCCTGTTTCAGAGATAAGAGTCACTGCAGTAATGTAAGCAGTGTAGGAAAGCAACTTTGCTCAAAAGAAATCACACACAATTCTTGGAAATCATTAACTTTTCGCGCAGAGATTCAACATCTGCAACTATGGAATCCAGCTGTCACCCCCCTGCTGTTAAACATCTGTTTAACACGTGAAACTGATAAATTAAAATTGGATTTAGCAATATGTACTTTAGAAAGGGGGATTGACTGAACTGAATGCATTTAATGACCCATTTTTAATTAATTTATGAATATCTCTTTACATGTGTGTGTGGAGGGGGAGGGGGGAGGGTTGTTGTTTAGTTTTTAAGTGAAAACAATGTGTGAGTGAAAGTGGGAATGCGGTCTGAATTAAGATTGTGTGTGTTGTTTGTAATTGCATTCCCGAACAAACAAAATAATACATACTCAGTTAAAAAAATAAAAAATATATAATAATTATAATAATAATAATAATACAGGCAAAGGATGAGTGAGACCCAGTGCCCAGTGGGACAATTAATTAGTTTCAGGGTAGTTTTGCACATTTATTCTCTCAAAAGGAAGGAAAATTAAGTAGAAAACTGATTTTATTCTACATGGATTCTCAGCACTGATGAGATATCATGAAAGTAACACGTTTCCTCAGCCTTTGCACTACGTCCTATTGCGTTGTTGTTGTTGCAGTGATGTGTAAGACCTGCGAAGCTTATAACATCTTCTTCCCCAACTTTAAAGCAAAGTTGCTACTTCAGCGTCGATAAGTGGTAGGGAAGGATGTAGTTTACCCTGTGAATGCAAAACAGAGCAATACTACTGCACAACATGTTATTTCTCCAAAAGGATACGAATGGAAATGCATGTTTAATATAAGAATCCAGGGAACACATCCAAACCGACTCCTAGACGCGACTTCCCATCAAATGTTTTATTTCAACCACTAAACCGCGTTCATTAAGAAACTTCAAGTGTCAAGGAAAATAAACAGCACATTTGTACATTAAGCACATGATTTTGCAAACTATATATTGTATTATTATTAACTTATGTAAAATATATGTAAATAGCTATGAAAGTAACTTTTGCAACATGTTTCGATTATGGAATTTTGATGGTCTTTTTATTTTTGCCTTTAGCCTGATTTACACTATATGCATAGCTAAGTAAAACTTAAGTAAGTCGTATTGCAAATGTTAGACAATATATGCAAAGATCAGGACAAATTATTCTTATAATATATTTCAATATATGATCAACTTGTATACTGTGTATACCATCGATACAAATATCTTGCGTCCCATACCTTTCTCTGCTGAAGCCGAGGGGCGCAAAGTGAGGCCACACATAAAACCGGCGAGCGAAAAGCAGCGCTGCGTCTGCGCAACGTCTACCGGAAGTCAAATGTTGTGCCGGAAATCACGTACGCAATTCCAGGTTCATTATAGGACAGGAAGTTCATTAGCGTTGTGCTGCAAAGCGGTACTGCCTCAACGTGGTGATTTATCGCCAATACTGGCTTTTTAGAAATATAAAGCTGTGATAAAAATCTGCAGCTGCCATACAAACTAAAACAATTTGTAACTGACACGTTTGTAATACAAAATGTAACAGTCATTACACACCGTTCTTTAAACCAAATAATTTGCACATCACTTTAAAATGTTTATTATATTTGGTTTGTAGCCTATGTATTTGCATTCAAATCTGTCACCAGTACAGCCCTGGAAAAAGGTGTTGTATAGATAGTTATTTTGACATTGTAGACGCTTTACCCGAATAATGACACTTACTGACAGGTCGATTCAACTTCTCAAAATAGCATGGATTTGATTGACACCCAACACACCTCTTGTCTGCGTCATTTCTGGCACAAGATTTGCCTGCCGGCAGTTCTCTCAGCGATGCAGCGATGCTTTTATTATTTGTAATGTTTCCACCCCTTTTACTTCCATGGATGCAGCTCCTTTGCACCCCTCGGCTTCTGTATTTTACAGACTCAAGTGAGCAGCGGCTGCACATTTCGTATTTCGGATTCAGCCTCCAAAACAAACAGCACCAGAAAGAGTTGTCAGGTGTAATTTAATCCGATTATTTTGTACAGTAGGTGCACGGAAAAAGCAGTCAAAACGATATATTATCCATGGTTTAAGAAATTCTGCTGGGCAGTCATAAAAAAAAGGAATAAAAAAGCTTGCACTGGTTTTCCATCCTCTGTCAGTAAAAGGACTCACACGCTTGCTTTAGGTCTCTGGAGGAAATCCACTTTTGTAATTAGTTAACATTAGCATCACAGGAATAGCACAGGGCCTTACAACTGATGCAAGAGAAAATGTTTTACACATGTTTTATATTATTTTAATATGGCATTCTGTGTACGCTTTCGGCTTGTAATAAAAACTAGGCTACAGAATGTATAAATATATAAGTGCTAATTTTTTCACACACATATGTGGAAACACCTTGAGGAGGCAGTGGATCGATATAGGCTGCTGATGACCATATCCATTACTGTGGGGGGTGACAAGGGTCATTTTGGGAATCAATGGACCCTTCATAGTTTCAGTATTATAATCTGCAGACATTACTGACAGTCACTCTTTGCTGTGCCTTGCTGTTGCGCTGACTTCTACTACATGTTTTTCTATGTTCCCATTTAAGTGCAATGTGCTTATTCAATAAATGCATTAATGAACTAAATGCATGGTTGTTTGAAACTTCTTTGATCCCTTTTCTCTGATTATTCACAATCAATCACATTGATATTTAAAGTCTACTGTTCCTAAGCAAAAAGGTATTGCATCTACACATAAACACAGGGAGCGTGTGCATGTAGGGTGAAAAAGCATTGAATGTTATTATTTATTAATATTATTACATTATTTTACAAGTGAGCATGTGATTAATGATGGGAGTATCTGAACTGAATTGGTTTACCAACAGAATTAATTGGGAGAACTGGAGTAAAATGTTTTAAGTCATTTAATTTTGTCCTGCATTTATTTTTAAAGACTGCATAATTGTTGCCAGTAATTGATGCTTTTCAAAGAAACTGCACCTTGGACACAAGGACTTGCCAAACAGTGTCATCCAGAGGTTAAGAGAGACAATGGCATGATACAGATAAGAAATTGAATTCAAGAAGAGGGATTTCACCTTTGGCAATGGATGAAATTATGAGCCCGGATGGATTAAAGAGTTTATTTTAAGTTTTATTTTCAGTGATGACTATATCTGAACACAACGCCACGGGGGGGGGGGGGGGGGAGGGGGTTCCGCTTTCACTCTCAGCAGCATCTCGAACAATAGAAAAGGTTGAATACCAAATAGGGTGGATGCACAAACAACCAGTCTTGTGAAAGTGGCTTGAGAACGGAAACTGCATTATTTTCAGAAAAGTACAGTCTGTTAAATCTGGCTCAGGCATAACTTTGACACTTTAGTTTAGGCAACATTGTGATTTAATGGAATTGAATGTCAGTCTTTTGTCAAGAAGCTGCGTACGCACCTATGTAATTGAAAAACTGCTGAAAATAAAATAAGTGCATTCCTGTCCTACCCAGCACATACAACCCATCCACAAGTAAAATGCATTACATTCTTACGGTGTTTTTATTCTGGCTCTCTAGTGTAAAACTGTCTAAAACGAATTAATACTAAGTGCTAACTTCAAAAAGGATCAGATAAACAAACAATTTGTTCTCCCTGCTCTGACAGACTAGCAATAAGCATGACCTGATTCCAATGCCTTGTTTTTTTTTTATTTTGTATTGTTTTGTTGTTTTATTTAATTTTATTTGATGGTGTGCGTTCACCTGTATTTTCAACAAAAACAAAAAAACAGTGAATGATTTAATTCTTTATCAATTCAAACTGTGAGTTATGGTTCACCCAGCTTGAGAAGACAGAGGTTGCCTTATGGTATTAATTTGATGAAACGAGTATATCTGGAAATAATACTTAGCAGGTGAGCCCCAGCAGGCTGCAGACATCTTGGCTGCATCTCTGAGGTTTTGAAGAACAACCTTTAAAAGCCCAATTGTGGATATAGAACACCAGAGTCTTTACACTGTTCACTGTTAGTTTAAATCATTAGGTTATTCTCTTATTTACTCGTGAATTTGTTTGTTGTTGTAATGTGCAGATTATATCTGACATTATTATAAATTACATTATGACAACATAGAACTACAAATTCCATCAGATGTTACTTCTGGGAGAAATTCAGTGTCTCGCTTCCAAACTATTTTCTTGTTTTATTTAATTATTTTAATTGTGAGCCACATCCGTGGTTAATACCGATATGTCCAGTCATCAGTAATTAACACCCATTAACATTTAGAATCGTTAAAGGACTCTTACCCTAACCTGAACCAAACCGTAACCCTAATGTAAGTACTTAACTTAAACTGAATTACACAAGTAATTTTCACCCAACAACCTAAATCACAATCCGTAAGATTATTGTGATTGTGAGCTTTGCCTGTATCCTCATTCTTGCTACTAGTGTCACCCTTAGGATTTGCACTGTTCGTTATTATTAATTGTCTTTCCACTGATCTTTGCTCTTTTATTATGGTTTTATCTTTGAGCGCCCTTTTATAATTTTATTTTGTTTCTCAAGCCGCAGCCCAGCTAAGGACGCAGTGAGGAGGACAGTAATGGTGATTTTAGGGTAGCCTCCTGTGTTCCTTGCAGCGTGAGTTTTTAAACCTTTTGGACTTTAATATTTTTGGGGGGGATCTTCTACACAAGGGCAGCAGAACTTCCAGCCGGGTTTCCAGCACCGGAGGGGGAGCAGAGCAAAGATTGGCTTGGAGGTGCACACTCGGGAGATTGGAGATTGGTACTGTCCCAGTACCAAGCCACGGAAGTGGAAGCTGGTGCTCCATCTGCTGTGCTGCTGTAATTATTTAGGAGCTCCTTTTACTCGACTGGTTGTTTCCTTTTTTTTTTCTCTGTCCTGCTTTTGTTTTGTTTAGGTATTGCGGATAAAGGTGGCACTCCTATCAAGAAGTTAGCCTACTGCTCGAGTGGAAGACGGTTCGGAAGCCCTGGTTGACGAGTCCAGTATTTTTTTTTAAATTTGTTAACCTTTGTTTGAAACGTGGGGAATATCTCAATTAAATTATTGAAACCCATCCCTTTGTGTTCTGTTGTAACTGGTGTGTGGACCCCTGGATGAAAGAACCTTTAGGAAGAGGTCTTTTTGTAGTTACTCGTGGTTGCTCGGGGGCATTGTAGCCCTAAGAGTCCTGATACTCAACAGCCGAAATTCAGGTGGCGTAGTACAGCTACTTCTATTTATTTTACCTCGTCTTGAGCCCCGGTGACACTAGCACTGGATCAAATCAATGGAAAATGTGGATCCTATCCAGTCTGTTTTTGAATGTTCCCAAATTGTCTCTTCAGCCTCATCGCTGGGGAGTTTGTTCAGATTGTGACGCCTCTCTGTGTGAAGAAGTGTCTCCTGTTTTCTGTCTTGAATGCCTTGAAGCCCAATTTCCATTTGTGTCGCCGGGTCCGTGTGTCCCTGCTGATCTGGAAAAGCTCCTCTGGTTTGATGTGGTCGATGCCCTTCATGATTTTGAAGACTTGGATCAAGTCCCCACGTAGTCTCCTCTGTTCCAGGGTGAAAAGGTTCAGTTCCTCAGTCTCTCAGTAGGACATTCCCTTCAGACCTGGAATAAGTCTGGTTGCTCTCCTCTGAACTGCCTCTAGAGCAGCGATATCTTTCTTGAAGTGTGGAGCCCAGAACTGTCCACAGTATCCAGATGAGCTCTAACTAGTGCATTGTACAGTCTGAACATCACTGCCCTTGTTCTCAATTCTACACTTTTGACAATATACCCTAACATCCTGTTTGCCTTTTTTATTGCTTCCCCACATTGTGTGGATGGAGAAAGTGAGGAGTCCACATAGACTCCTAGGTCTTTCTCATGCGTTACTTCATCTAGATCTGTTCCTCCCATAGTGTAATTATAGTGGACATTTTTGTTACCTGCATGTATTACCTTGCACTTGTCCACATTGAATTTCATCTGCCAGGTGTCGCCCACAACTGAATATTTTTTACATATTTCCCTCTGAATAGCCTGTGCTGCCGAGATTGTTTCTGCTGAGCCACCTATTTTAGTATCATCAGCAAATTTGACAAGTTTGATAACTATCCCAGAGTCCAGATCATTAATATAGATTAGAAAAAGCAAAGGCCCTAGTACTGATATGCCAGTACTGTGGCTTCTAGCATTTGGCATTTATCCAAATGCAGTCTTATAATTCAATAAGAGAGATCAATTGATTCAGTCAGTAAGATAAACCATGACAAACAGTAGGCATACATTTTCACTCAGAAGACTGAAAATGTCCCAGAGAAATTATCTATATTGCCAAATAGAAACCAGACAAAACAAGTTACACAAATAAATAACTATTCAAAATCACGATATGGCGAACAATGTAAAACAAAACAGTTTAAAAATTAAACGCTGTCCCATTTAGGAAACAATCAGCAAGGGTGATGCTTTTAGTTTGAGTAGTGAGATTTATGCAGAAATCAATCCATTAAAAGCTTAGATCACCCGTGCCTTCGTGTGCTTTCATTTGCCTCATGTATATTTTGACATGTGCTTTGATTTAAACACGCCAACATATGACAAGGATTTAGGAGTTTGAATCTCCAGAGTTAAAGGAATGGTGTTGTAAGTATTTGAATAAAAATCATGGGAGATATTTCCAGCACTATACAAAAACATGCAAGCACATTAGAATCATGTGTTCAAAGCCTCCTACCATATTGTAAATTAAAAATATAAAAAATGAACTGGAAAGAGAAGAGCAGCCACACTGCATGGGATGGTATGATATTTACTGAGAACTGCAAGAATACATTCACAGAATAGTGTGGACTCAATGGAGGTTTGATTCAAGTCTCTTCCAAGGAGTTGAAGGGAAAAAAGTTGAAATATCTACATACTTTAGTTTCAATAGCACCAAATAGACTTTGAAAGTTGGGTTTAGTAATCACAATCTTAATAATAAGAGCATTATGAGAGATAATTTCAAGCAGATACAAATTATCTGTTGTTAACCATAAACATGAGATAGATGGTTTTCATATCAAGCTTTAAACCACTGGAATTTGGAAACCAGTATTCATTCTCAGGACCAATGATCCAAAACTTCACTCCCATGGAAAAACAGGAGGCCTGCCAGCAGAGGGACGCTCTCCAAAAGTCTGACAATACAGCGATTATAAAACACATATAAATGTGAGCCAATCAATGAAGACGATTCTGGCACTGACTCTACCACACCAATGTGCCGCTTACACTCAGCCATCGCCTGGCACTGGTGAAAAGCATTTCCCCCCCAAAAAAGAGAAGAGAATCCAAACCTTCCCCAAATCTTTATGAATTCCCAAATGAACAACTTTAGACCTGAGACCCTATTAGATGCAGAGGGGACGAGGAATGTACACAAAACAAAAAATAATAAAATAATATATATATATATATATATATATATATATATATATATACAGTACTGTGCAAAAGTTTTAGGCAGGTGTGAAAAAATGCTGTGAAGCAAGAATGCTTTAAAATAGATTATATGTATCAATTAACTAAATGAAAAGTGAGTGAACAGACGAAAAATCTACATCAAATCCATATTTGGTGTGGCCACCCTTGGCCTTCAAAACAGCATTAATTCTAGGTACACTTGCACACAGTTTTTGAAGCAACTCGGCAGGTAGGTTGGCCCAAACATCTTGGAGAACTAACCACAGTTCTGTGGATTTAGGCAGCCTCAGTTGCTTCTCTCTCTTCATGTAATCCCAGACAGACTCGATGATGTTGAGATCAGGCCTCTGTGGGGGCCAGACCATCACTTCCAGGACTCCTTGTTCTTCTTTATATAGTTTTTAATGACTGTCGCTGTATGTTTGGGGTCGTTGTCATGCTGCAGAATAAATCTGGGGCCAATCAGATGCCTCCCTGTTGGTATTGCATGATGGATAAGTATCTGCCTATACTTCTCAGCATTGAGGAGACCATTCATTCTGACCAAATCCCCAACTCCATTTGCAGAAAAGCCCCAAACTTGCAAGGAACCTCCACCATGCTTCACTGTTGCCTGCAGACACTCATTCGTGTACCGCTCTCCAGCCCTTGCTGAACAAACTGCCTTCTGCTACAGCCAAATATTTCACATTTTGACTCATCAGTCCAGAGTACCTGCTGCCATTTTTCTGCACCCCAGTTCCTGTGTTTTCGTGCAGAGTTGAGTCACTTGGCCTTGTTGCCACGTCGGAGGTATGGCTTTTTGGCCACAAGTCTTCCATGAAGGCCACTTCTGACCAGACTTCTCCAGACAGTAGATGGGTGTACCAGGGTCCCACTGTTTTCTGCCAATTCTGAGCTGATGGCACTGCTGGACATCTTCTGATTGCGAAGGGAAGCAAACATGATGTGTCTTTCATCTGCTGCAGTAAGTTTCCTTGGCCGACCACTGTGTCTACGGTACTCAAAGTTGCTCGTGTATTTGTGCTTCTTCAAAAGAGCACATCTGGAAACCCCTGTCTGCATTGAAATGTCTGCCTGGGAGAGACTTTGCTGATGCAGTATAAGTACCTTGTGTCTTGATGCTGTCCTCAGTCTTGCCATGGTGCATGACTTTTGACAGTCAACTGTCTTCAGCAACCTCACTTTGTTAGCTGAGTTTGACTAATGGTTTATGGTTAATGATTGTGTTTCAACCTACACATTGAATTGATGATCATTAGCACCTGTTTGGTATAATTGTTTAATCATACAACTGACTATATGCCTACAAAATCCCTGACTTTGTGCAAGTGTACCTAGAAGAATTGATGCTGTTTTGAAGGCAAAGGGTGGTCACACCAAATATGAATTTGATTTAGATTTTTCTTCTGCTCACTCACTTTGCATTTAGTTCATTGATAAATTTAATCTATTAACATGTCTATTTTTGAAAGCATTCTTACTTTACAGCATTTTTTCACACCTGCCTAAAACTTCTGCACAGCACTATATATAAAATCATTAAAACCTTCCTTTGCCATGCATCTGCTGCCCGTAGTGACTAAATCTGTGGTTTTAAGCTGCTAAATTACGTCTATCAGGAACAAACACCCTGCCAAAGACACAAAGATATATATATTATTTTGCTTGGCCATATAGTATAATATGATGGCTGGCATTATGCTTGTACTAACATTCCTCTCCAGTTGCGCAGTGGAAAGGCAAGAGCAGGGCCACGAGATGCCATCGAGAAAACTGGCTGAAGGACATTCCTTTTGTTTTAAAAGGTTGTTTTGCAGCCGTTGCTCGTTTCTGCTGCACTCCTTGATTACAGTCAATGAGACACAGGCTGCCCTGCTGTGAATGAATTGATTTGGGGATTTCCAAGAGTCTTTGGTAAGTAATGTATTATTGAATGGATTAGTAATAATGGTAAAAATAATACTACAGTTAAATTAGTACAAGTGTGTTTACAATAACGATGGTTTGTTGTTTATAATAATAAAGGTATTATTGTTACTACTACTATTATTAATAATAATAATGGAGTCATGTAAAAACATATTACATTTAACTTTCCCGCAGCAGTCTGAACTGTCAGTAGGCTTCCTTCTTCACATTGCTACTGTCTTTGATGTTGATGAAGCCGATTCTCAGGGAAACTGCTAATCAAGACACAGATGCTCACAAGCAGCCTCTGATTTACAGGTTCAGGATTCCTGGACATGTAGACATCTGAGATTAATAATGAAAGGGTTTTGTGGGGGGGACTATAATAAGAGAATATCTCATCGTGATTAAATAATAAGGAGCGTGTGAACACTTTCCAATAGGATGATTTATACCCAGGAGAAACCGAAATCCCCGGTTAAGATGCAGAAGCTGATATCCAGTAACACATGGGGGGAAAGCTGGCGTACAATGCTGGCACATTCAGCACATCCTCATTTTAATAAAGCACCATGAATGAAGTGTTAACTCGAAACACGGCAACCAGGAAGCAGGCCAGCCAGATACTGGCAGTGTGAAAGGGCCTGTGCATGTTTATGTAGCATGACATATGTACATTCACATTCCACAGGGCAGACTCAGCTTTGATGCAACGTTTACTATACACACTATAAAACCAAAGGGACGCATCCCACAGTGAGCTCCAAAAACACAATGTTGACCTTTCATATGGTCATTGGGGGTCAGCTCAGTGCACAGTTGTTGAATGTGCACTTCTTCAAATGAAGTACTTCTCCCTTGTTCTAAACATGCTCAATATATATGTTTTAAGGACTTTGTACTACCTTGTTGGCATCCTTTGCATTGGCTTAAAAGTCTGTCTACTGAACAATACAGTGTAACTACGAAATACTACAACTAATAAGATTTTAAGATTGGCCAAATAAAAGTAAACTAACTAATTAATTTAATAGGACACAAGATTCTTTTGGTGGGATGGAATGGAAATATGAGAACTTCAAAGCCTTTACAATTTGCCTCCTCCTTCTTCTATTCCAAAAAGAAAAGCGCTTCAAACAGAAAGAAAATTGAAGTATCATTGGCTATAGAAAGTTACAAGCATGTAAAGTAAATTAATTCACAAAAAAGCATTATGTACAAGTCATAAAGAAAGGCTTTGAAGGATGTATGCTTCTTGTTCCCCTTTTTAACAGGGAATGAGATATGCCATTAATCTAATAACATTAGAGGAAATATTTCAGCATGGATGTATTTTTCAAACAGATGAGAGTTGGACGTGTAACGAAAGCATCAGTCATTTCAACTGAATGGCTCAGTTCCTCCTAACATATTAACCCTTGTTGATGCTGACCTTATACAAAGTTAAAATTTCCCTCCCCCTGAAGGCACCATGAACATAATAGAATATGAAATATATATCCAATACTACTTGGATTTGAATGCATTTTCAATAATTAAAACATAAATGACATCACAAACATTAGAGAACAAACATCAGCAAGACTGTAGTCTATACAATGTTTTGATCAATAATAATGGAGCTTGCCAGACCCATTATATATATTCAACAAATGTGGAAACCTACTGTGATTAATTTTGTATTATACAAGAAAGTAAGAATTTCCCTTGTTTTGTTTTCTTTGGTATTTAACAGCTTTTGGCAGTGTATGCCAATGAGCCAAGCCGGACTCTGCAGGAGTCTCCTTCAGTGCAGAAAACAAAACATATATAATAGTGAAAATGTCTCTATTCATGCTGATCTGCTCCTAATCTTAAAAAAAACACACAGAAAGAAAACTAAAACCAACCAAATATACCGCCAATGGAAACCAGTAACTAAGCTGGTCCAGTCGAATTACACACCAAAACTCAGACCACCCTGCACAAGGTCCAGCATGGCCATCAGCTTAGTGCGGTCAAGTTAATCACCATCCTCAAAGTTTTTCACTTCAGACCAACAGTGAAGAGAGAGGGAAGAAAGCATTCTCAAGGCCAACATCAGTGTCATCACCCAAGAGTTAAAAGGCAAGCAAATGGCGTCCAGATGTTTGTCTACGCAGCCTGCGTGCTGGACTGCCATGATGGATTTGCCAGAGGTTTACAGGCATTGGGAGATGGCTACATAATTGCTCACAGGTCCACTGACCACAACCTGACAATCTCTGTACACATACACTTTGTTGTTTGTTTTAATAATCACTCCCTTAATTTTTTAATCTTTTCACAAAACTATCAAACTGTGAGAATTGAAGCAGGAATATTTCAATCCCCCAAAATAAAACATTTCTCAGGCATAATGGATGCTAACATTGATCAGCTTAAGAGGTTTATTTTGCCATACAGACAATCCTGTTTTTAATCCTGAAGACTCCCTCGCCAACCTGCATTCCAGAGTTAAGGACTAAAGAATTACTGCATTCATGAGAAATGACTATACAAACCGTAATCGTCTAAACAAAGACAGCAAATCTACAGGAAAAGGCAACAAAATAATTCAGGACTCCCAAAACCATGTAAATACACATTAAAATGATTTAAGTTGCATTGCAGATCATTCAGACATGAAAAAGACTTCATAATTAGCTTACACTTTCAAGATGATAAATTGACAAACCGGCCTCTCTCTTAAGAAATGCGCTTTCATTGAAAGACAAATTCACCATGAAATGAAATGTCACTTGTGACATGGACGTCACAGAGGATTAAGTTATAGAATCAGTTCAAAAAATTAGTAAATTAAGCAAGTCATGGCTCGTTACAATAATATAGTTTGTTCTCATGATGGATGCAATGCAGACGCACAATGCTGTGTTGTCAAGGAAGTGATTAAAAAAGACTAATGGGTTTCAGCTTTATTTTTGGCAGAATGTTTCTGAAATCAAATCAAAATGTTATATTGCTTGTATGACTTGAATTTGGTTAAATGTGTTGTCCATTCAATTACATGACTTCAAAATTACTTACGGGGGGGGGGGGGGGGGGCGGGGGGGCGGGGGGGCAGGGAAGGCAATTGTCACTACACAAAGAGAAGAGTGAGATGAAACAAATTCCTAAGGGGGGTGCACTATCCGCAGATCCGTTTAGAGTCACGCTGGACACTGGATGGGCAAGAAAAGTGAATAAATTACCTGTGGTGGCACTGATATATTTGAGGGAAGACCACATGATTCCTCCACACAAAGTGTTCGGCAAGAATGACATGACACGGTGATCAAACACTTCTGAGAACCAAGCTTAATTAAAACTAAAACGAGGTTTAACAAATGAACCCTTCCTAAGGACACTGGGAGGACATTACATTAGACGAGACCAACAATGTTTTTCAGGCTGGTTAATGTGGGAACCTGTGGGAAAGTTAAGAAAGATCCTGAAAGATTCTTTGCGCTTTAATGCAACAATCTTTGACCAATGACTTGCTGCTTGTGCAAACTGATGGCTGTGCAATGCAACCTGTGGGGTAAAACAAGATAAAGACTTTACCTATTAATGCACTCGGTCATAAAAGCATTCTGCAGCCCAAGTTCATTAACAAAGGAATTTCAGTGATTCTCACCAAAAACACATTTTGTTCAAATCACCAACATTCTCAGGAGCAGAGATTCGACCTTTGCGTTTCCATACTGGGGATGGCTGATGCCCCTTAGTTATGTAACAGGTAGCATGGATTTATTATAATATTATCATCATCATCTAAAGAAATGTAGAACAGGATGAAATGCACAGCGCAGCTTTGCACAGACAAATCTACTGAAATATTTGGCAAAGCACTGGCATTTAATTTACCTCAACCTACTCTGCAGCCTTAAGCCAATTCAACAGCAGTCACCATAGAGATCTCTGCATTTCAGCCAGACGTTTAGTCAAAGGTAACTCCAGTCCAGACTCTGGCACGAGGCCTGCGACTTCAGGGTATTATTTTACACGGTTTAGAGGGTAATTTTGTTAGAGGTGGTGACAAGAAACATTCAGTGCTACATGGACATAAACTATACCACAAAACTATTTACAATTGCAAAGTGTACAGCGACATCGTTTACAAACATCAGAATAAAGCCACACTCAGAAACAGCCGCTAGGTGTAGTGAGAGAAGTTGTATTTTTGACTTTGTTGTGTGATGGAAATTATATTGTGGCAGTGAGGCAAACAAACACAATGCCAAGTATTTCACAAATGTTTTTGATTTGCCAAAAATGTGTTTTTCTCTCCAGTAGGATATGTCTTCAGCATTTTTTCACATGATCCCTCCTGTGTGCCTCCCATCTGTCAGGTCGAAATCATGCAACAAGCGAAGGGTACGTGAAAAATCCAAGAAAAGGCCATAATATGTATTTAGTATAATTAATAATTGGTGTAGTTATTACACCAGCTGCAGCAACCAGTATATTAACAAAAAGCATTAGAAAACAAATTACGCTTGCTTTTCACAAACCGGGTGTCCGGGCGTTATGTAAAAAAATAATTGGGTTGAGGGATTTTCAGAAAAACATAGCAACACAAGCAGCACATTTTTGGTTTAATTAAAAGTAAACTATTCCATAGGACTGGTGACAAGCACAAATTAAAACACTGTAATAAAGTTAACTTGCTTTACAAAATAACAGAATTTGGAGTTTAACCGTTGCCAGTAAACCCCCTCCTTTCCAATGCATTTCTGCACATTTATTTCATGAAACCCTCCCCCACTTTGGGACTCAAAGCTTGTTTATTGACATTCCATTTAGTTAATCTTGAATCCAATTCATTTTATTTATGCAAAAGCAGAGAAAAGTTTGCCTTCTGAGCGGACGGTGAGTAAACCTCACTTATGATTGTTATGAAACAGGAAAGGAGTCTTTCAATGCCATTTATCAACACATTGAGGGTATTTGATTGTCTAAATACAGCTCTCATGACAAATGGAAATCAACCAAATCTTAACAACTTTAACCTCTTAAGCTTTTGGTGCACTTAAAAGGGGGAACAATCTCAGAAAATATTGATAAGGACATATTCTGGAACCATACAGTCTACTGATCAAAACAAGACCATCCAAGTTTTGGTAGAAGTATGGCAAGCCAAATTATCATTTAGTGATATATCTAAATGCATTTAAAGATATCTTCAAATATTTAAAGATATCTCTAAATCATTTAAAGATATCTATGATTTAGAGATATCTTGCAACGGTTTAGAGATATCTGCAAATCATTTAGAGATATCTTCAAATGACTTCCTGTATTTTGGCTGAGATTATCACTTCCTGTTTCCTTATTCAGTTACATAGAAATGAAAGTTAACAGGAAGTGATAATCTTGGGCTACATACAGGAAGTCATTTGACAATATCTCTAAATGATTTAGAGATATCTGCAAATCATTTAGAGATATCTCTAAATGTACTTTTAAATGAGATATCTTTAAATGATTTGAAGATATTTCTAATAGATTTGCAGATATCTTGAAATATTTGCAGAGATATTTAAATGATTTAGATATCTTTAAATATTTCAAGATATCTTTAAATGATTTAGAGATATCTCTAAATGATAATTTGGCTTGCCATAGTAGAAGCAACTCATGCCAGTACAGAGCTCAAAATGTCAGGAAGTAATCTCTCTTTACAGTATACTAATACAACACTATTTTATATTATCAATCTGAACTTCACAGTGTTTGATAGAACATTAAATATTATATACTGGATTACTCTTTAGGATGTTCTGAACAAAACAATCCTATTTGCAAAGAAAGCTGATTGAATTTGAGGAGTGTCTGTGAGTGTCTGAGTGGGTCCCCCCCTCACCCACATCTGCCTGCGCCATTTCCCCCCAGTAGCATGTGACCATACCTTATGCATCAACTGAATTTTGACAGGTGCCCTTGGAACAGGAAGTCCCTCCTCCCCCCCAGTTGCCCTTTGACCCTCCCCAGTCTGCTGCCAATGAGATTCAGTGTGTTCAGAGCATGTAACTCACACATGTGAAGAAAAGCCACGTCAGCGCTGCAAGTGTGTTATCGAGACTCCGGACAATAATTTACGCCACATGAATAGAATAATCATCCCTAAGCAGTCAGAAAATTACATTTTCTTAGATTTTAAACACACGCAGGAAATGGGGACATAAGTACCAAATTACGTTTATGTCTCACACATGAACAACGAAACCTCATGGGAGTTCTACGGCGATTCTTGCTTTGTGAAATGTTTCATAAAATCACCTTTCAGAAACTACACTTTTATTTCAAGGGTATGATAAGGGCAGGATTCCAGTGGGACATGGAATTAGGAGATTACCTGGGTCAACTGACAAGTGAAATGCCTCCAGATCAAAACATTACTGAATTTGTTGCTACAGGCCCAAAATCCTACGGGTATAAACTCTCAAGAGGGAAAGCTGGTTTCTAGGTGAAGGGGATCCCAGTACACATGGTTAATAGTGTGACAAACCAAGGGGCAGGGTCATACATGGCAGATATGTCAGGCCAGGTCTGCTGCAAGGTCTGTACTCTAGGGTAGAATACCGACCCTAGACAACTACACTTCCCAGAAACCCTCAGGCAGCCATTCTACCAGCTAATGTGGTCACCTGGTGCTACTTCCTCAATTATTCACCAGGTATATAAGGCGTGCGTGAGAGAGAGAGAAGAGAGAGACAATAGGGTGAGTGATCTGGAAAACAGAGGTAGCTCATAAGGACAAAGCCAAGTCATATTTATTCCAGACTTTGTTTAAAATACAATGATTATGTAAGATTAGTTACAACTCCAGTGGGAGTTAGGTTTTGTTTTCTGATTTGTTTTGTTTGAAGACCCGCACACGTATACAGCCAAGGCGGTTTGTCACAATAGTAAGAAAATGAAATTCGACAGTGTAAAAGATTTGATAATTGACTATGCGGATTGGTTTTGGTTCAAATGGTGAAATAAAAGACATTACATTGTGGCAACAACGTATAGTATGAGTTAAGAGTGACTGGCATTTAAAGACACTCCAGAAGACACTGAGGGTGGTGTATGATAAAAGGGTCCTGATACCAAACTTTACATCCTTATCCTACGGGTATTGAACAATGGATTTTAGGCTGAAACACCCGTATTCGTGCATTTTGTCAGGTCCCTCTAATTGAGCTTTTTATGAGACAATTATTAGACAGTGGCAGTCATATGTTAGCATGCATGCCTGATAATATTGTGTGATGTTGAAATACCCTTTTATTTAGGGGATACCTGAATCATTTCATGATGATGCATTACTGCCCGCGATACAGTAAACATGTTAATCACTGGCGACTTCATGGAAACAACGTTTGAGGATGTGTCCGAGGAGCCTTATGGCTACTTGTTTGTGGATCTCATGTCAAATACCCCAGATGAATATCGTTTAAGGACAGGGCTTTTCCCTCCCGATGCCCCGGTGGTTTATGTATATAAAAAACAAAGAAAGTAAAAGCTGACTTTTACCACATTTGGTTGCTGTGACTCTGGCTGTCAGTATGTCTTCACGAAAGGAGGAAAAACTTAGCTCACCTACAGCTGCTAGTTAAAGCCACCCACAGCAGAGAGAGGCTGTTCTGTGCGTGGCTGGTGATGACCTCGTACAGGCTGTGTCTGAGATCGCTCGAAACACACAGAAAGGCAACATCCGCTTGAGCGCTATACAATTCCAGAAAATTAAGAAAATCGGCAGCATTATAAAAACTGTAATTAAAAAGATGTCTGTTAAGAGTGTTACATCAGCTCTCCACACTTCTCCAGTTTGCCTACAGAGGTAATCATCCCTGTTCCCTGCTTCCCTCTGCTCTGTATTTAAACCCTCTGTTAGTTTCATTCTATGCTAAGTCTTGTCAGTTTTCCTGCATTTCTAAGCATCCCTCCTGTTTACTGATCTCACGTTTACCAGACCTTTGTTTACTCCCTGTGTTTGGAGCGGCTTAAAGAGGACTTTCCCGTTGAACATGATATCACAAAAATAGCCATGTGTAAATTGGATGGGGAATTGATTGCAAAACCCCATTATTATTATTATTATTATTATTATTATTATTATTATTATTATTATTATTGTAAACATTTGTGTTTGCGTGCAAAAGAACAATGTCAACTGTGTTTAACAATTTTTGTGATGAGTTTGTGAAATAAAAAATCTAATGTGCGATAAACAATAGCGTTTGTGTGTTTGAATTCATTAACTACATATAACCGCATTGGAAGAGAATATCATATTTTATTATCGGGTTAACAAGCGTTACATACATGAGAATTTCAAATTTCATTAAGCTTAAACACACAATAACTATTTCATTATTCCTGTAGGCCTATAGTATTATTCATACACTGTTCTAACATTTTTTATTTCGTTTTTTGACTGGTCTAGCAATTATGACATGCATTCGGTTACACATCTGACAATTCTCATTTTCATGAGGCTTAAACAAACACACAGGCCTCATTCTCCTGCTATTTCACAAACTGCATTACCATGTTGCCATTACTAATTAAATCTTCAGAATACAACTCTGATATCTCCAATATCTGATTATAAGCGAACCCTTTACAGCGTTGATGTAAAACTACACAGGGTGGTCTTGTGGATAAAGAATCCAGCACCTGTATGCTGTTATACACTGTTAACTCTGTGTTTGGGTTTAAAAAACTCATGATAGAATTCGAAAAAAAGGAGCATTGGGTGGGAACCCATGAGAATCAGAGAATTCAGCGTTCCCTTCTCGTCCTAGATAGATAGCGAGCCAGTGCTCTCGCAGGTCGTGAGGGTGTGTGTTTTATCTCTCTAGAACAGACTCCTACTCTGGACTCGTGACCACTTGGGTAGCTTATCATATGGAAACACATCCAGAAAATAGTCTCTTGTGTAAATGTCCTTAGTCATGATGTCTTCAATCTGCTTCGTATTCATGGTTAGTTATAAAATACTTTTTCAGCTGTAGTCTAAGGAAAGAATAGAAACTCTTTAGCGTTGCTCAGGAGACAGAAATCCTCTCTGTTATTTTTATATCAACTCCGTTCAGCATGTCTTGAAAAAACACCTCTGCACAAATGCACCCCAACAGTTCCAGTTTCGGCTCCCAGCTGTATAAGCAGCCCTATTTCTGAACCCTAGGTTAGCCCCATCCAGCAAAGCTACTTCATGCTGGCCAGCGGTGTCTTTGACAAGAGGTCTGCTAAGTATTCAGGGTGTTCAGGGTGCTTTCACTGTAGTTCAGAACGGATTCTATAATAGCTCTGTAAGGGTAGCATTTGCTGCTCTGGCTAATAAGTCGATCACCAATAGTGATGTCAACCTGGCTGAAAGGGAAGTCACGGTAATTTATCAGGCACAGCTTGTGTTCAGATCTAAATAGACTTTTCCCATTTCCAGTGATGTAGAATTCCAGTGGGGCGTTATCGGAGAGTGCAGTGAGGGGTCGGGCCCTTGACATAGAGGCTCTTCTCAATGCTGGTCTGTGAAAAAGCTGAAAAAGGTTCTAGTTCAGATTTGGTGCACTCCTCAGAGCGAACAAAAGCCATGTTTGCGTTTCTTCTGGACAACCATTCTTTTAACAGGCGCAGGGGTTCCTGTGAGAACTAGTGATGATGTTCTTTTCCTCTTAATTCCTCTCCTTATATACATTAATCCCAAACCCTCTTGTTTCTGAGCATTTAACTCTATTGGCTACAGCACTTGTAATGTGCCTCTGCACTGTATTGTACCGGCATCCCAGAGAAACCGAGGAGTGCGTTACCCACTTGATACTTGCAGTAGTTCTTGTACATGTATGGGTCCCCATAGTGTTTAACAATAACCATGATTTAAAAGTGATTGAACCTCACAGTTCGGAAATGCAACTTCACGATTACATGATTAGTATGCGAATGTGGCATGTTCTTTCTGATCAGTTTTTATTTCAATGCTGACAGTGTGGAATTGATCCATGCTCAGGGGGACAAAGTGAGGCTTGTCATACAACAGCGTCACAAACTCCCTTTCTTCCTCTCTTTCAGGCACACAGCACAGAAGTGGGGCAAAGGTGTCGCCTACTAGTTGGTGCTCTATAATATCTGTATATACATACATACATGTTACTAAACCCCTCTGTGATATCAACAGGATGTGGTGATATTTTTCCACCCTGGTCTGGCACAAAGCCCAAGACGTGTACCAGTTTCAGTGCAGCTCGACTATCCCTACTTCCCATTTACCCAACAGATCAATGGGACTTCCTGTTCCAAGGGCACTGGGAAGGCGGGACTTCCTGTTCAATGGGCACCTGTCAAAATTCAGTTGCATAAAGTATGCTCACATACTACTCTTCCCGAGCACAGCAGCATTATTTCAGCTACAGTTTTGTTAGGCTACTTGGGTATTTTGCACCTAGATAGCTCTCGCAAACGCCCTCATAGAGTGGTTCTGTTTGCCCTATCAACACATTGTATTGTGTTGCTCCAAGCTATGTTCTGAGCATATCTAAAGACAATTCTAGTGATTTCCTTTCAAATTATACCATTCATAAGCATGTGATGCAAATATTTACAGAGTTATGGGCTTTTGAAATTGGGCCAGTCCTTTTAGGAGAAAATTCAGCTGAAGATTCCCAAACGATCTGACTGTAAGGGTGCAGGAGGCAGTTCAGAGGAGGATCTCAGAGGCTTTCCACACAGAATCACAGACACATCGGTCAATGCACCACCACGTCAAAACTCAAGTACAATAATAATGGAGATTAGATGCATCCCAGTTTCCTCACAACACACTGGTAGGACTTCATTGCAGAAGCCCTCTTATTCAATTCAGGTTACTGTGTCTCACAAGGGATGTAACTGCTATAGAAAGTAACCAAACAACAAAATAACAGCTGCTGTGAAAGCAACACTACCAGATTAAAGGTATTCGCAGTCTTCTAAGGTCTCAAGGTAAATTAAAAATACTGAGCGGCACTCTACAGATAATCAAGCAGGAGCAGAGGAGCAGACATGGGCCCAACGGTGTCCTCTCACAGTTTTGTGGCAGATCAAAACATGACAATTCTCAACCCTCCGCAAACAGCGAACACAATTCTTTGAAATCGCAAAGGAAGTCTCACAGATGTCATTCTAGGAAACAAGGATCCTTCGCTGTGCTTTTGTGGTTTGCGACTTTTCTGAGAAACGTTTTTCATTTGCTTTGTCATAGATTAGCTATCAGCTGGAAGGTCAAGATGAAAGCTATGATATATGATATACACATACAGAAACACTTTATTCTAGTATTCAAGATGAAATGGTAATTATTATTACCACTACTATATCAGTCAGTCACCAATATAAACTGTAAAACTATTACATCGCACACAGGCCATATTTTGAACACACAATCCCACTCGAAGATATTGATACCATGAAATTGAGAGAGAGCCTGAAAATGAAGCATGAAAACCTTGAAAAGAATAAGCTGTTGCTTCCAACGCAAAAGTCTAACTAGTGGAAAAACTGGAATACAGGATAAGATGATGATGATGATGATAAATAAATCTGGAAAATATTTTCCTTTATCGTAGGAAATGATTTTGTAATTGTCCCGGTAGGGATTCACACCCTCATCGCAGATACTCTCTCCATATGTACCTTGACGATGGGAGAACACCACACAAATTAAAACAAGAACGAACAAGGATCTGTAATACAATTTATATTAGAGGTTTGTAAATTAAAATACAGCAGAAAACATAAATAAACGTTGGCAAATGCAGACTGAACTTGTGGTTAATAAATCTCTCTCTGGAACATTTCCATTATAGAAGTAAAGAAAAAAAACATGATATCAAATCCCTCAAATCAAAGTTGGCAGTGTTGGCACTATATTGGGATTCCCAATTTAGCCATTTGAAATTAGAGCTGTCTTTTCTGTAACTGCGGCCGGGAGTCTTACAATGCGTGTCACGGCCTTTGGTTTAAGAATCAAACTGTAGTAAATATGACTGAAGAAAAATATCAGTGTATTATTAATTGTAGACTTCATTTTACCCTTGATTGAGACGGTATACAAAATATATTATATTATTAATAAGATACTTTCTAGAAGGCAAATTAAAATTCCTAATGTTGTGAGAAACTTAATTTGGTACAATTAAGAAATGTTTCCTGGTAAAGTCCAGACTGGAAATAATTACATGCCAGGCCTGGGAAAGCAGATGCATTTGCCTTTTTTAACGTAATTGGCAGGACGAATTCCCAACCTGATCGTTTTGACTTGCGGAGAAGAGAGTTTTTATGTTGTCGTTTAATTTATGATGGAGTTTACATATATATTGTTTGTTTTTTGTTGTTCTTTCGGGGCGTGAAAGGGGGGATGTTAAAAAATAGATGTTAGAAGTCGGATTCACATAAAACGATGTGGTTTTAAACCAAATGACAAAGTTGTTGACTTGATCAGCTGCCATGAATTTCTTCACAAAGCTTTTTATTCCTCTTCCTTTAGTGCAAAATACTGTAATTGTTTGTAGTGTTTCTTCAATAACACAGTAACGCCTGGGGTCACAGCTACACAATGCAGTAGTAACTGGGAAAATTCAGGATCCTTCAGACTCAGAAGTAGAGAAGCTGAAATGGACAATGCGTAAGGATTTGGCACATTTGGAGTCGTCATTTGTGTTGCAGTCAGTCCAGCTACTCGTATCTCCCTTGGATAATTCAGTTTGAAGAAATTATATTAATTTCCCATTGAATTACTTCAGGAAGGGAATTCCACGTAGAGACACTGCTGACCAATTGAAAATGAGTTCGTTTTCCAATTCAAACTTTCATACAGACAACATATCGCCACGGTGGATTAATGCTATTTGCCTCTTGTTAACTCGTTAAACTACTGACGTCACAACACAGTGCGGCACATCAAATAGCGCTGCAGCTGCCTCCTCATTACACACCGTGTTGCACAACTGCACCGTTCCCATTCTGGATTCCTGCAGGGCATAAACAGTCACGAGGGCGACACTTATAAAGACAAATTATCACTACACACCTCTGAACCGGTAAGTGTGTAACAGAAATGTTCTGTTCTTCCTCAGGGAAGTCAGATGCTAATTGCACAGCCAAATAGCAGAATTCTTTTGCTATTATTTCATTACATGGAGGAAATTACATTTCTGCACCCGTCCCTTTTCAATTTCAAGCGATACTATGTTATTTTGGAGCAGCAAAGAGTCCTTTCCCTACGAACATAAGAAGAAAGAACATAAGAAAGTTTACAGACGAGAGGAGGCCATTCGACCCATCGTGCTCGTTTGGTGTCCATCAATAACTAAGTGAAACAAGGATTCTATCCTTGACTAATGGCCACCAAAACATCTCATGCATCTCTGTCGATGGACATCAGTGCCCAGAATAATAAACGTTTAGTGCCATCTATGAACTGCTGTTGTCCTTTCACATGCACAATATCTTCAGATATGGACTCTCTCTCCATTCCTGACAGGGAGGATGGGCCAGAGAATCATCTCGGTCATTTACCTGGGTCTCAAAGGGAAAAAGGGTCGATTGAAGCGCTGAAAAAGAAGAGGGAGCGCATATCCCTGCTGCACGGTTCCCAGAACACTACTGGAGAAAGATTGCCCTCTGCCACCGCCTGGCTCCTGTCAGAGCCAGGCATCTCTGCCTTTCACAGATAGTTACCCACGAGTAATAAGGCACAAGGAATTAAGTTTGAGTGACTAGAATGAGCAACACGTTAGAAACCAATCAGCCATGTTCAATGCTCTTCAGAGGGGTTAGAAGCTCTTTCCTGATTAAAGTCTTTAAAGTCTCATCTGCAGGCAATTAGGATCCATCTCCGGTGATTACAGCCCCTGACACAACTGTTCACAAATCTAAAAAAAAAACGAAGACTTGGGTCTACTTCAGAACTTGCTTTGAATGAAACATAGATGCTGTCGTCACCTGGTCCTCTAGGCATATGGTGTCCTTTAAATTCGTGTTCTTTTGCTTTTTTCCAGTTGATTAGGACATGTCACTACAAAGATGGATTTAATATTTTCATTGTGTTTCTGCTACAGATCAGCATTGAAATCAAAGCGCTTTCAAAGGCGCACACAAAAATATATTTTGTATGTGTGCTCTTCATGAAGTTTACATAATAGTTATGACTAATCTGTTTTTCTTGTGTGGAGAGTATCCCATCTTATGCATGTGCAAGTCTAATATGTATATATTTATTACAAACAAATCATTGAGTTTTAGGACTTGGCAAAATACGAATATCCCTAGATTATCCAGATAAAAACGACGCATCAAAAGTCCATTTCAGCATGTGGCATTCCCATTAACCGTGTCTGTATACAGAACAAAACAACCATACAGTGAAAAACAAAAATCCCCCAAAAGAAACCCACAGTGTCGTCGCACTGCCCTGAGAAAACAAGCAATGCAATTTCACAACTAGGCAGATCGGCTGGTTCGGGCTGGAACATATTTGTGGCGGGAGATAACCGGCGGGTGCAGAATTTATTACTTATGTTTATGAAAGCAAAACTGCCGGGTTTCTTAATAGCTTGGTTAGCAGAACTTTTTATTGCTGCTATTTTGTGTACCCTAAGCCATTGTTTGCCAACCAGTGTGGTGTCACACATTTGTGTGCCTTCAGGCAAAACAGGTGTGCCAAGGACAAAGTGACAAAAAACAAACAAAATTAAATCAGTCTATATGAGCATCTGATTTATTCCAATTAAATAAGTGTGACAGGCTTCAACAAAGTGTCGTGCGATACAAAATATTAAGTTAAGCCTTTTGTTTTTCTCAGTTTGTACAGATATGTAAATTAATTAGCCCAACATGCAAAATTGTTACTCTGTGATTGCCGAGTCAAATCGGGAGAGTTTATACTATATACTATTGTGTTACATCAGTAAGCTAACTTCCCATTGTGAATTTTTCAAAGCGCAGGTGTTACAGGGAATTTCAGAAGTAAACTAATTAATAATGTATTTACAGGCATTACCAGAGACACCCAGCTCTGTATATCAGAGTAAGTTCAGATTTCACTCTGGAAGTTGAAGTTGATTTGGGTTTATAATGAGCTGGGAGGGCAGAAGGGATTGGTGTCTCACAAATGTTTATGTTAATAGGTGTGACTTAGCCTAAAAACAAGTCAAGATCCAACTTGTTTGTTCAGGATCTGAGGTAAAAGCCGGGACAGGATAATCGTTAAATAAATGGCTTTGTTTAATGCATTCTTATTTTAAAAGGGTTGATCGGGGAAGGAATCTGACTAACCCACTTCCTTCTGCTACTTCCACAGTTATGTGGACGAATAGTGAAAGTACAGATCAGCTGCTGGAATCATCATCTAGAAAATGGAAACAGACAGAAAATGTGTAAAGAAATGTATGATGTGTCAGAGAATCTCTCCTTCCTGTACATGAAGATAAGAGCACACTGAAGAAGGCTGGGCAGGAGTTAAACTGAGAAACATCTCACAAGGTGCTGACAGACTTCAGTAACTGCAGCTGTTTCCCTAAACACATTTTTGCACATTGTGTTCGCTAAGCAGACAGAAAGGGGGAAACATATAGAAGGGATCCAGCAACAACTGCCAGTCTCTCTGTTATACATGAAAGGTTGCTTGGCACAATTCATCACTTAATCATTTATTTTATTATTCATTTAACCAACTATTCCTCTTTTTCTTTCTTGAATGCAATGCCAGTGTGTTTAATTCTTTACCCATTATAACTCATAGAACAAATATGGTTGCCTTTTGCAATCTAAAACTGGAATTTTACCAAACTCCTCACAGGCTTCAAAAAACATCTAAATCAAAACTTGTTCTTTAACTGCTAAATATGTGTTCCTATGAATGTCCGAAGAGATCTGTTGAGAAGACAAATAATGACAAACTGAACAAGGATATGTTAAGCTCTACATGAAGGTAACAAAGCACTACTGTGCTCTGTGAGAAAGTAGGAAAGTCAATGTTAAACATGTGTAGGTCACTAGAACAGTCTCCAAAATCAACAAAGGAAGAAATTAAACGAGTTTGTCTGTGGCCATTCCTCAGGTGGAAAAGTATATGCTGGAAATCACTAAAACGTATGATGTCATTCAACAGTTATAAGGTTGGTTCTCATTTGGAATAGCGCAACACAGGCAAACAGTTATTAAATCCCATCTCTGGCAGCTCCTTCGCGGAGTTTCCCAGAAGCTCAATCCCATTATGTACTCTTTCATCTGGGTGAAAGTGGAAATCCCTGTTGCACCGAGGGATGCAGGCTTACATCAGCGACCGGGGATTTCCCCTGCTTTAGCACATCACAGTGATTATATTTTAGACATTTCACAGAGGGGTACCTTCACATTTGTAACATCTGCTGGGAGCTTAAACCAATGTTTTCCCAGCTGCCCAAACTCTTATCTGATGAACCAGAACAATAACTCTTTGTGCTAGACTGACCGTACAGCATCAAGAGTCAAGCTCCTTGGAGTTCCTTGGAGTTCAATACAAACAGTTTTGGGGGGAATTTCCAAATGTGTTGCCGTGCAGGGATATTTGACTGGTTTTTGGTTTGTTGTGAAAGCAATGTGTTGTCATTACCCCTGGACAGCATCCTCTATGGTTTGGACAGCTGCTGTCACTGATAACCTGAAGGTATTCTGGAGTTTAATTTGACACAGGCAAGCCCTCCCATGGAGAACAAGTGTAAGTGAAAATGAAACCACTATTTCCTCTCTGAAAACAACTCAAAGGTGCCACACGGACAGTCCTTCTATGTCTACTCTGTGGATTTAAATAGACCATTGTAATGCTGCTTTTTCTCCTTGGAGTGTGAAATATATTACTGCTGATATGCTCGGTATAACAAATTACAAGAAGAGCAACAGTCTTATGTATTTCATGCCGACTGAATAACACCATATTCACGAGCAGAGGTTAAACTCTTCGGCGGCTCTGTGCTACTGCTAAGTGTGCCACCAAGCTCTGAAACGACTCACACCAACCACAGAGACCCGCAGTAAACACCAGCTATAAATAGTAAGAGGCAGTGATTGCAATCCCTGTGTGCTGTTGGCAAGGCAAAGTGCACAGCGTAGGAAACACACACGGAGGCACCAGCAATCTGCCTGTAGATTAGATCTCACCGGATAAGATCTGTGAACAGCTACTGGCTCAAACTAGCACTGGGCTGAAAGGTCCTCGTCTCCGTACCTGTAGTCAAGCAAGGAAACATTTTTCACCAGGGCCTTAAGGAAAAAGGATTATGGTTTTATAGTGGGATTTACAGTCTCCCCTAGCGTCGCTGAATGAGCTACAAACAGGTGGAAACTAAACAAAGGAGACAGCTACGTTTGCCAAGGCTTTTGAAATTCAAAACATGTGGCAGTGGGCTCTTCGCAGGGAACTTGGAGTAGGTCCTTCCCATTAAGACTTAATTAACACATGAATGTACGAAACGTTGGCTCGGCATCTCGTACAATCTCGTAATACACAACTAAAGTCACAATACACTAACAAGTATTGAAGACACATAATTAAAAGACCTGCGTTTAAAAAGAAAGTATGTACTTTTGTCAGTTGTAATGCCTTTGAGGATGTCGTCTATGTGGGTAGCATACAAGATATAGGAGACGACACTGGTTTTATGTTTGCACTCCAGGGCTGGCGGACGTTCTCTCTAAGAATATAATTCATGGAAATGCCATGTTAGTGTGTGCAGTCATTAACTCATCTAATGCCAGCTTACACTCAACAGTCCATTGTAAAAAGACAGCAGGGCTGCACATTTTACTGGGTATCGTCTGTCAGGCCATTAACATCTTTACAAACCCTCTAAAGCCCCAAAACCAAATGGTTTAAGCAAACCATGCTGTGTAGGCATCATTGAGTTTTAAAGCCATGGATGTGTTCAGGGACAAAGTGTTGAAACTAGGCTGCAGTGGTAATTTGCAGTCACAGGATGCTCATTAAGAAATTAAAAAATGTAAGCTTTCACAATCGGCCTTGTCTGCAAACCTCACTATATAGGACAGTCATCCTTAAGAATGAATTTAGTCAAAACTGGGAATTCTTCTGATCTAAATGAGTTAAGTAATGGCCTGATTGCAAAACCCTTGTGATGCTCATTAGAGTCCGGTTTCTCGGTCCCCTGTCCAGGCATTGTAGGCATTAGCAATCGCCCCATCAGTGCATCGATGGCACTTCCCCACACAGTGCTTTAATTATTAATTATGTTTTGCATAAACAGCAACACATCTACAATTACACAAGCCTAAGCAACATGCTAGTCTCTGACATTAAAAACTGCCATCGCTAACAGTCACAATGTGGTCAGGAGAGCTTCCTGTTGCGAGAATGTGAAAAACACTGAATATGCATCACACTTCAAAAAACAACATCCTTTTGCGTTTGATCATTCATCAGCACGTAAAAACACCGGAGAGAGAGATTCAATAAAAAAATAAAAAATCAGACCCATGCGAGGAGTTAAGCCGATAACGATCTGGCAATTAAACGGGCGCTTTGATTGACAGGTTCAGCCAGCACAGTGCGAGAGCGCCCTCTTGTGGCGACTGCGTGAATTGAATTACACTGGGCATCCAATTGATTCTGTGCTGTTTACACGCCAGCCGCGAGTAGAAACATGCTGTATTACATACTCGTTATTGTGCATGTAATAATCAGTATTAAGATTATAATAAACTCCATGGTATATTAAAACTAATTGTAAACACAAAAGTGAATACCTGCATAGTAACGGATCAAAAAGCTTTGCAAATACATTTCAAAATCACCGAAGAAAACGTTCACTCCAAAACCCCAAACATTGAAAAGTTACCCTTAAACGTTACGAACATGCGTGGATGTCACTGGTCAGCGCGCAGGTCCAGGCAGGACCCCGGGGTCGGACCGCAGCACAGGGGGGTGAAACGCCAGGCTTTTCTCTGGTGATTTCCTGGAGGGATTTGTCTTCTGCTCAAGCTTTTGGGGGTTTCTGTGCATTTGGCAAAACATGCCAAACAGTAGATCTTTTTCGAAACATTTGATTTCCATTATATTGCACAACAGCGCTGCAAAGATGGCGGATGAAGAAACAATAAAGCGGAATAACGCAGAGTGTCCACAGGCATGCTGGCAAATGGGGGATAGTGAAAAAATACAACATACATGATCAGTGTAATCGTATAATTTCAAAATACATTGTTTAAATGTAATCTGGTCCAGTGACATGACAGTGGAAATTTATTTTAAGTTATATTCATCAACGTTTATTTAAGTAATGGGCAGTATGCAAATGTAATGGTTTCAATGGGATGGCTGACGTGTGGTTTAGTATTGTAACGCCTGGTTACTTTGTTGCGGTGTCTAGTATTTACTACTCAGTACAGTACTGCAAACCGGGATGTATTCATCAAGGGGTTTACAGCGATTCTCTGCTTCATGCAAGGGAAATTAATACAAACTGTGTTCTTGTAAAAACATAATCACTGTTCGAGATCTTAAACTACAGGAGGGTGTTTCATTTTGTTTATATGGATTAGGCCTACCTGTAACAAAAAAAAAAGAGGCTGTTCATTCAAATCGATACATTATGCGAATTAGCACCAACGAAGATTCGACCCTCGATCAGTATGCGTTCCGAACATTCGAAGGTTAAAATGCACTGTTCGGGACAGCCATAAGAGATACGCAAGGGTCCGCTCTAAACCGGTAGTTTGGAAGTGCCTGTATTGCATTGAAAGTTGGCGGAAGGGAGCTGCGCTAATCGATCTCACTCTCTGAGCCACCTCGTGACGTCACACACCACGTGATCTTAAGCTGACAATTGAACCGATAATCGAAAATCTAAAAAGAATCTTTAAAAAAACGTTTCACACTGTATAAGCAAATGTTCGATCAATTATCAGCCTAATTTCACCATATTGTCAAGATCACCTGTGATTTGTGTCTGTGCAGCTGTGACCCCAAACAAAGATGGCGGCTCCAAATCGTGTGATGTGACGCACGGATACAGTGTGACACTTTTAATCACATAGACATCAAATAAGTGCGAAGAAACACTGTCGCCTGAGGCACGAAAACGTCACTCTGAGAAGTTACATTTGGCTGCATTAGAAATGTGCCCGTACAAGATCCAAGCAGACGGATACACGGCCTGAAACAGTGTCTGCCATGGACTACAAGATGCTTGCACATTACCTGATCGGCACAAGATTTCATCATGTCGAGCAAACAGCGGCTCCTCCCGAAAGTAAGAGCATGTAATCAGATGAAGTAATAATCTCATTTTTGAAAATGTTGTTGATGTAACTGGTATTGTGGTGGAGGGTCACAGATATGCAATCTTCATTCTTACCCCCAATCAAAGATAGCGGCGTTGACTGTTATGCAATGACGTCACAAAATGCCCGGATTGTCGACTGCACTAATTGGAAAATTAAGATGGGTTACACGAGCAAAAAGACACATCTCCCTGTACTACGGTACCCCTGAAGTGCAAAACACAAATAATAATAAATAACAAAAAAACACACAAAGCAAAAATAAAAACACTATTTACATTTGTGTTTTTATGTTTGTACATGTATTTTGCACTTCAGGCCCACCGTACATCTCACTAATTAAACTCGCTGCAAACTATAATAACATGAAAATAATAAACTGAAATTGTTATAGAAAATCTTACATATATATATATATATATATATATATATATATATACACTCACCTAAAGGATTATTAGGAACACCTGTTCAATTTCTCATTAATGCAATTATCTAACCAACCAATCACATGGCAGTTGCTTCAATGCATTTAGGGGTGTGGTCCTGGTCAAGACAATCTCCTGAACTCCAAACTGAATGTCTGAATGGGAAAGAAAGGTGATTTAAGCAATTTTGAGCGTGGCATGGTTGTTGGTGCCAGACGGGCCGGTCTGAGTATTTCACAATCTGCTCAGTTACTGGGATTTTCACGCACAACCATTTCTAGGGTTTACAAAGAATGGTGTGAAAAGGGAAAAACATCCAGTATGCGGCAGTCCTGTGGGCGAAAATGCCTTGTTGATGCTAGAGGTCAGAGGAGAATGGGCCGACTGATTCAAGCTGATAGAAGAGCAACTTTGACTGAAATAACCACTCGTTACAACCGAGGTATGCAGCAAAGCATTTGTGAAGCCACAACACGTACAACCTTGAGGCGGATGGGCTACAACAGCAGAAGACCCCACCGGGTACCACTCATCTCCACTACAAATAGGAAAAAGAGGCTACAATTTGCACAAGCTCACCAAAATTGGACAGTTGAAGACTGGAAAAATGTTGCCTGGTCTGATGAGTCTCGATTTCTGTTGAGACATTCAGATGGTAGAGTCAGAATTTGGCGTAAACAGAATGAGAACATGGATCCATCATGCCTTGTTACCACTGTGCAGGCTGGTGGTGGTGGTGTAATGGTGTGGGGGATGTTTTCTTGGCACACTTTAGGCCCCTTAGTGCCAATTGGGCATAGTTTAAATGCCACGGCCAACCTGAGCATTGTTTCTGACCATGTCCATCCCTTTATGACCACCATGTACCCATCCTCTGATGGCTACTTCCAGCAGGATAATGCACCATGTCACAAAGGTCGAATCATTTCAAATTGGTTTCTTGAACGTGACAATGAGTTCACTGTACTAAACTGGCGCCCACAGTCACCAGATCTCAACCCAATAGAGCATCTTTGGGATGTGGTGGAACGGGAGCTTCGTGCCCTGGATGTGCATCCCACAAATCTCCATCAACTGCAAGATGCTATCCTATCAATATGGGCCAACATTTCTAAAGAATGCTTTCAGCACCTTGTTGAATCAATGCCACGTAGAATTAAGGCAGTTCTGAAGGCGAAAGGGGGTCAAACACAGTATTAGTATGGTGTTCCTAATAATCCTTTAGGTGAGTGTATATATATATAAGCCTTCCCTCCAACCCAGGGTCTTTGTAGAGTTCTATGTCTGTCATCTTATTCTTATCTAAATTCCTTCCTGTCAGGTTTTACTTCTAAAATGAAGATCTGATAAAAATCGCAAAAAGATTAACTTTGTGATGACATTTCCAGCTTTTCATCATTAAACCTGCTTTAACCCCCCAGACTGCAGTACTGTTTAGATTTCCCCACAACTGTCAATTCAAATTAGTCTGCCTGTACTGCTTAGACTGCACTTGTAACAGATGTTTTTAGTAAAATTATTTAAACCCACAAAAGAATGTAAACATGATTTTTTTAATTAATGTTTTATTTGCACATTTATATAAAAAATATAGATACTATATTTTTTTACTAAATATGCCACCAACAAATCATGATATTGTGAGACAGTAAATACTGGGACTGTACCAAGTAAACATTATATGTAAATAAACATTTTAAGGAGCAGTTATATTAAAGATTAGGACTGTACTGCCTATACGTCATTCATAGCCTACAAATACATTTGTTACTCATCTTGAAACACACAATTACCAAAAGACGGACGAGACAGAAGCAGCATCAGATAAGATTTTGTTCTCGTTGACCCTGTGTCTTATTTTTTAATTTTCTTGCTTTTATTTTTCCTTTTATTGCTTTTATTCCTGCAAAGTAACCGTCTGATATAAAGCCTTTCTTTATTAAGTTACCAGACATACAAAACAATAAAAACAAGATCCGAAGAGTCCCATATTCCCGGTTCGACTCCTACGTTTCCATTTCCTCCCCAGAATGATTCAGCAACACACCCTGCACTCTAACCACCAGCCCCCACGTGAAAATAAGAATAATACAGTTCTTTCACACTGCAACGTTTGATAACTCAGAGGGCTGTAGGCCGAGGTAAACTGCCGCCAAGCCAATGACCTGAGAGTGACTGAACTTCTGTTGAACTGGCCCATCCAGTGTCCAGTGTCCGGTTTGCCACAGTCCCTGCATCAGTCCAGATTGGGGGTGTGGCCCACACACGGCAATAAAGCTGCAGGTGTTTTCACTGTGCCAGTTATTTCATAGTCACTTACTTCCACCAAGGCCAGATACATGAATGGATAAGTCAGTGTTGCGGCAAACATCTGTACAATCACAAAGTCCTCGGAAAAGTCTCTCCATTTACAATCCCCTGGACTTAAAATCATAAAAATAAAATAAAATCCGAGTTCCTTCATCTCATTCTTCTCATATTTATTATTACTCCTTTCAGAGTGCATATGATGCTCCTCTTCTCCATGTTCCCACAAGCCCAGGAAGTGAGAGGCATTACCCAGAAATCACCACAGCCTCCTCTACTTGAAGACGACTTGTGTGTACTGTACGTCGTCATCGTCGTTCTCAGGGTCGTCCTGCTCCTCGCTGCTGTCACCGTCCGCACCTTCCTCGTCCCCCTCTTCCCCACTGTCCTCGCTCTCCAGGGGGGGCTTCACATTCACATAGTCATCCTCTCCTTTCTGATCCCACTCAGGAGCTCCTCCTTCCTCCGGCCCTTGCTCTTCCAGCATGTTCACGTAGTCCTCCCGGTCGATCCACCCCTGTTCGGACACGTTCACGTAGTCGCCGATTTGGTCAGTGCCGGCGCTCCCCAGGGCCCGTCCGGCGTCCGAGCTGTCGTTTCTAGACAGGTTCCTGGTCTCCCAAGGACACTGTTCCAAGTGAATAAAATGCAGTCAGCAATCATTCAATATATGTCTCTAAATGGCACATTTAAGCTTCACAGATACAGTTAGTTGGGACAATATTCAGGACTTTGTAGAAGTACTTACTGAGCTGTCTGACGTTTCTGAGCTGTCGGTGGAGTCTTCATCGACTGCAATAAAGCGGGAGAGTTTACAGCTGAAGAGCGAAGTAGCTCGTTAAATAAGATGCAGGCAAATTACCCCTCAGAGAAAGATTGCCGTTGGAAGTTTAACCCTTTTGAATGTGTACCTTTGAACACACACTGTACCACACATGGGCACCTTCATCCCTTCATTGCACTACAAGATTAGGTTTTGATAGCTGCTCTTCAGTAGCAAACAGGAAATCATTAAGCCTTTGCTGTTGAAATGCAAAATGCAAAACGTAAACTGTTCCATTTGAAAAGGGTGACGCAAACAGGAGTAAATTAAAGTGAGGCCTCTGCTGCCATCCTATCCTTGCTTAATATTCAAACAATCAGATATTTTAAACAAATGCTTGGTCCCACACACTGCAATAAACTCTTATAGGAAAGTCCCACTGACAGAAGATAGTGATATATTAAACATCTGAATGGAAGGTATTAATACATCAGGTTCAAAAAGACACACCCCTTTTTGTGCTACATGGGGATTAAAACCTGACACACTATCCAGAAAGTGACAGTAAACATTTAAGGATGAGTTGATCTGGGTCTGTGACAAGGGGCGAGTAATTCGCAGCTCGGTGGCGCTGGACTACCATTGCCGTGGACGTTGACATTGTTGGAGGTGACGGCAGGCTGGAAGTAGGAGTGGTACGTGTACACATTGTCACTGGCCAATGGGGTGGTCTGGACTTCTCTCATCCGAAAGTTGCCCCCGTTGTCCTGGGAAGCGCTTGCAGACCCTGAAACGCAGGAAGAAGAAAAGGAGGACGACGCACAATGGGCCGTGTCATTGGGTATGTATCATCACACAGAAGCAGCACCACAAACCACTGTGTCCTGGACTGAGACGAACGCAGAGTCAGAGATCACTTACTCACCAGATGCTTTGGCCAGCGCTCTTTTAATTGCTATTGCAGCCAGCATTAACATGAGCAAAACCAGGATTCCTAAGATCCCCATTGCAATCGGGTGGTTTTTAATCAGCTCTAAGATGTCCTTGTTTTTACTGGATGTGTTCAGCGTTGAACTGAGAATGGAAAAGTACAAATAAATTAAGATTTTTATACACCCCTTTGTAAATGAGCATTTCTGTTATTTTTACAGGCCAGGAGATCCTGGCCCTGTTACTTGGTCTTCTGTAAAACATTGCCATGCGGTAAATACATACACAAAGTAGATGCACTACGTCTGCTGAAGTCTTCTTTTGAAAATGAAAACCAACGAAGCAAGACAAGAGAAGATCTATTTTGTGTTTATGAAAAATGCTTCCTTGTAACATATGGACAACTTAGTTTCATATTACCTCACCTCTTGCAACTGAACTATTTAGTTATTAAATTAAACTTTTATTAAACTTTCTTACAGTTTGTAACAAGAATGGGAGTGAAAAGAGGCCATTGAAATCTATAGCGCTACTGTATAGCCCTGATGGCCTGGACTTGCCCGGCCCTGAATTAAGGCTGCTGTCCACAAACCAAGCTGCTGTAACTTTATTTACTCATAAGGGATATTTTCCAACTTTGTTGGTTTCTGGGTCTTCTTTGTACTGGTGTGCTGTCTGGTTGTCGGGATGGTGGTGTGTGGCCTCACAGTAGAATTGAGAGATGGTCCTTCAAGAAACAGACAGACAAGGGCCCTTAGAGCACCATGATGCAATCGATAGTACAATACTACAATCAAATAACGACAATTAAAAACAGAAGTGACTTCAGGACCACAATATGTTTTACATAAGAAAGGTTGAGAATGAATGGAGGCCTCTTGGACCAGTGAGCTCATTCGGTTCCTTCTTTTGAACTATTGAAAATAATAATAATAATAATAATAATAATAATAATAATAATAATAATAATAATAATAATAATAATAATTATAATAATAATAATAATAATTATTATTATTATTATTATTATTATTATTATTATTATTATTATTATTATTCCAGTAGAAGCCGTAATTGTGGTGAAAGTTGTTACATCAATAGTACTGTTGTTATAGTTATTTTATACTCTTACCTGGGAAAACATTGAGATAAATGTCAGCATAGAATACATGCCGAATGTTGTTCCTTAATCCACAACGGTATTGCCCTGTGTCTTCTTGTCTCAAGTTGTTCATGAAAACAGTGAATGAGTTTCTTTGGGCATAATTAATATGAATATTCTGCAAATCCTCACAATCTCCATAGGAAGACACTTTGCACCAGAATTTATTTGAATCTTTATAACTATCAGAATACTGGCATTGTATAGTCACAGAACCCCCTGAGAATCCATTCACAACATCTGGGCCTCTAATTGCAACAATTTTCAGCTCCATCTCTTTACTAATATGCCCCTCGCTATCCTTTACTATACACTGGTACTTTCCACCATTGCCCTCAGTCAGCGATGACATTGACAATGCCAATGTGCATCTGTGCCGATAATCAGTGATAATCAATTCTGTGTTATTATTCAGCTCAGTTAACAGTTTTTTACATTCACCATATTTCCATTTGCACCAGTACTTCTCCTTGTTCATGTGTTCCTGGCTGTATTCACACAGGATTTCCACTCGATCCCCAGTCATCCCAGTCACTGTCTCAGGTACTCTGAGGCCAGGCTTAGCGAACACCTTGAGCTCCACCTCATGAACTTCATCTTGGTCAAACTCAAATCTGTACTTCCCTGCATCCTCCTCTGCCAGGTTGTTTATTGTTAGAGTTAATGTCCTGTATTTCGTAAAGTCCTGCAAAGTCACAGAGCCTTTTAAATCTCCTGCATTCACTTCAGCTGGATGTGTGCAGAACCCATGTGGCAGTTTACAACAGCATTTCCTGGACTGCAGCAACATCTGACTGTACATACAGTCTACAGACAAAGATCCACCGACTGTCCCAATGACGATCTCAGGACCTGTGACTGAACAGGAGAGAAGAGAGAAAATAACACTTTACATTATATTTTGGTGTAATTACTAGGTAAGTATTATGTAAGTACAATGTATTTACAACATAGTTAGGCAGAGTTACAATGTAGGTACATGCAATTATGTATGCTATTGATTATTACACACAGATTACATTATTTGTCATTTAGCAGACGCTCTTATCCAGGGTGACTTACATTTGTACCCATTTATACAGCTGGGCATTTTACTAGAGCAATCTAAGTGAAGTACCTGCTCAGGGGTACAACAGCGCTGCCCCAACCCAGGATTTTAACCCACAACCTTCCAGTTACGAGTCCAGAGCCCTAACCACTACTCCACAGTGCTGCTGTGTTATGAATTAAGAAGATAACAAGTTACATAGTCTAACATGTTAGCAGGAAAAGTTAGTAGAATTCTGAATCAAATATCAAAATGAGTACAGTAGTGTACTATATAAATATATATGAAATAAGTGACTTATTACCTTGGCGGATGTTCAGTTTAACGGTTTTAAAAAAAACACTAAACCTTCCAATTTCACAGTGGTAGTTTCCTTCATTGATCTTCTTCAGCTGGGTCATTGATATGTGTATTCTTCTGTTTTCTTTATCATCTTTTAAAGACATTGTACCATGACCAACAGATGTAGTAACACGATTTATACATAATGTGTTGCTCCTAATAAAGCACCAGATCTTATCATAGTGCTTTAACCATGATGCGTACTGACATTCAATGTCCACAGTCCCACCCTCTACTCCAGTGACTGCATCTGGGCCAGAAACATATAGACCTGGAGAAACAGAGGAAAGTGAGTTTAAAAACAGGTTTACCTTCAGAGTGACTCTTAAACTATAACACACATGTTTGAGGAAATAATTAAGTTTTCACACAGGGTCAAACAACTTTTTTTTATCAAAATATATTTTGCCACTTGGGCATTTTATTTATCAATACAGAAAACAGAAGAAAAAGGATCTCTATGTGAACATATTTGATGGAGAATACACATCGCACAGTTCTAATTCCCCTGAACACACATTGTCACATTTACAGAGAGTAAACATGATAGTAATGAAGAAGAAATGTAACAAAAATTTATGGGACATGTATGATGAACTTAATTATCAAACAATTCCTGCAGATTTCACTGCACTAATATTCAAACCGATGACTGAGATCAATTCATATTTTAAGATATTTTGGAGAAAAAAACTAAACATTTTAAAGTTTCTATAAACTTACTAATATCTGTGGGTTGGGGTAGGGTTGCAAATAGAAAAATTAAACAAATGTTTCTGGAAACCATAAAATGCCTTTCTTTGATATGAAGTCATGAAATCTATAGAAAATTAAGAAACTAGTTTGATCTGGTTTCAGAAGACATGGAAATGACTTCAAGTATCAGAAATAAACAGCTAATGAAAACATTACATACATCTTCAAGAATATATTATTGTAAGTAAATTAAAGACAATATCCTTTTCAAATTTGGATTGCTTTGGGCAATAGTTTTAATTCTCGTTTAGTTTAGTTTTAGTTCATTATTGCGATGAAAAGTGCAAATAACCTCAGGCAAGTGCCCCAACAGGCACTTGATATAAAATGGCGGACTTCTTTTCCGTTGCCTTACCTACATTTGTCTCAGTGAATGGTAGACATTGTAATTTCTATATGCAATCTATGATAAGCACATGTCCACCATCATAGTAATTCCTCATTAACGGGTATAATCCAAAAAGCAGAAATTGTTTTTGTTTATGAATATCAGACATTAAGCAAACATAAGAATAAATTAAACTTGATGTAGCTGGTTATGGTTATTCTTTAAAGACCAACTGCTTAACGCTTTGTAACCTAAGTCCTTAAATCATCATCCAAAATCCAGACGCAACCAAAACATGCTTAGAAAAAGCTCAGATGTATTCTTTCATTTCTCTTTTTCTCCCTTTTTTATTTTCATATCAGAAAACAAGTAAAACACTGGCAAGAGGCCAATCCAGAAATACAGATCTGTGTTTTTCTTCTAGAGAATGTAACTAAATGTCAAGATCAATATGTTTCCCTGGAGTTTTCAGAGTCATTTATACAGAAAATAATAACTTGCCTTACATTACATACTGCTGCAAGAGAGGCTGACAGATAAATCATCCTGTGAAGCTAATAACCGACCCTGTGCCCAATCCCACCCCTGTGTTCTCCACACTCCAGAGTTATCCCTTACCTGTGACCATGACACTGAGGAGAAGCCCCAGACAGACAGTGATAAGGGACCCCATTCTTCGAGTGCCCAGGGAGCCCCACACCCAGACACGAGGGCAGCAAGACTCTCCGCCTGTCTGCTGAGCTGCCCTGCGTTCACTGCGGGGCTCGGAGGCAACTACATCTGCAGCTGAACGCTGTTAGGAGGAGAGACGCTGCGAAGTACACAGGTTCCTTCAGTGGAAAATGTGGCTTACCACACCACGAATCTGCAAAAAACAGACCGAACAGAAAAGGAAACAGTGATTAGTGCCACAGGATTATTACATTAAAATAATAATACAAATAATAATTATAATAATCAAAGTAGGAGCTATTCTTCCATTTCTTATATATTTTATGTGTTATGTAAAAAGGGGGGGGGGGCAATAAAGCAATAACAAACATTGTGATCACAAAATAAATTGTGCTTAATGCATACTTAGTAAGTAAACTGTACATACACATGACAATCTCATCTTTACTATGACCCACAAACACACACACACACAAACACACACACACACAGATCTTTTTAGTCGAATTCAAGGAAAACATGCCATTGATGACGTTATCTTTATTTATAATTAACATTCTCTCATACAAGAAAATCTCACACACGACTGTATATTAAATTACAGTCAAACACATTCTTTACAACAGTGTAATGCAAAGTTTTCTGGATTAGAAACAAAATGCACTGAAATGAACTTGTAAAACATAAAATACGTAAAACAAACCTCTTCCTGTAATGCTTTTAGTAAACAGAATAAACAGCTTCATTCAATTACACTTTTATCATGACTACTGTTTATTTGCAGTCTTTGTATTATACACATATAAATACATAGCACGTATTACAAATATTTTATTAAATTATGATTTTTTTATTAATGTTGTGCTTGAACCACTTTTTACGAATCTGGAGCAAAGGCTCAGTTTTGAGCCTAGCTGCTGCCTAACTAGACAAGGAAAGCAGACATGGGCATCTCGACGACATCACTAAGATACACAGTGAACCTTCTACGAATAAAGGACAGTAGAGAAAAGATCACTGTTCTTCAAAGTGACAGATTCCAGAAATCCTGCCTACCCGGTGCCCATGGACTGGAAGTCTTACCCCCAGTTGCCCCTTGAACCTCCCCAGGGTGACCCTTTGAACCTCCCCTGTCAGCCATATTGGTAAGGGGGCAGACATCTTGGTAGGGAACAAGGTCATCTTGACAACAGGTCCCCACTACCCCACCCTGTTTGTGTTGGGGTGTAATGTTTAAGAGGTTAATCTGTGCTTTTTAGTTTTTTTAGGTTATATGTTTTAAAGTTATACCTGATTCTTGCAACAAAGTACATCATGTATCTATTGTAAATAAAGTGAGAAACACTTAAGTTTCAATTCCTCCCCATGGATATAAATTTTGCTAAATTAAGCTATAGAGATTTGAAACAAAAAATGTAAATGATAAAAGTATGTTTAACACCTTAAATCAAAATTATAAACCACATTAACATACATAGTAATACAATTTTTATGATACAAAAAACATGCCTTAGCATTTTAGGGGTTGGAGGCAGATTTGACAATGTTTAAATGGGTTGAAGTTTTGAAGCCCTGGCCTACAGAGTCAATTTAAACCCCAGCGCACAGCATTGTCTAAGCTCTGCTACAGGACTGGCCCTGGACGTTCTGCCGCCCTAGGCAAGACAAACAAATATCTGCCCCCCCCACCCCCCACACATATTTCTCAGAGTGTCTTGTTTGCAAAGCTGTTTGAAAATAATTACTTCCTAGACATCCTCTTTAAATTCCCCTCTTTATCCTGATGTGGCCCAGCCTGCACTAACATATCAGTCAAAGTCAAAGTCAAAGTCTTTTATTTGTCAAGTGCGCCGAATAACATGCGTCATTCTGAACAATTAAATTCTTGTGACAAGGCACGCGAAAGCTATGTAGTCATTACAAAATATATAAAGCAAATACAACAGAAAATACAAAATATACATAACAATTGTAACTATAACATAAAGATAGACCCACTGTCATGAGGGACGGGGAGCGAAGAATCTGAGTCATTCTTCTCCAAACCGGCTGATGGACATTTCAGCAACAAATTTCTTTGGTTTAGCGATTGTGCCTCTTTTCTCATTCGTTTTTATTTTTCTTATATTCGGTCCTGATAGTTTTTGTCTCTTAGACATTATAGCAAATTGTTTCAAATCTCTATAGCTTACTTTAGCAAAACTTATATCCACTAGTAGTAGCTAGCTAATGTTAGCAGGCTAGGTTAGGCTACTACCTTAATCACTAATCGTCTTCGTCACACAGACATAAAAAACAAAACAATAATTTCATTGGCAGATTCATTTTTATTACTGTTTCACAATTCAATAATCCCATATAAACAGCAGTCAAATTGCTGACATAAGCGGCTGCCTAATCTTGCCTAATGGGAGGGCCGGCCCTGCAGCTGTTGGCTCTGTATTAGACAAGTGTCTAAAAGCTGCATGAATAGATTAATAGATTAATAATACCCCTGTGATAATCATAATCATATTTTTTGTGGGTGTTGGAATATGTTGAGGGTGAGCCTATCTGTTTCTGTGTCTGTAAAGTAAACCATTTTACAAAATGTAGAGTTTGTAGTGAATTTTCAGGGTTTCAGGGTTTAGTAAAATGCAGTCTTGGGTCATAGAAATACAGCGTTGTGCTTATTTCTGTCTGCTGTGCGTGTTTCCTGACTGATTGCATTTGTCACTATGTCATTTGCAGATTACTCCTAGATCCAAACAAGAAGTCATATAAATCATTTTATGAAACTTACAATGTGCAGTAAAATACCATTTTTGGTTATCATATCCTTGCAATGTGGTCCCTATTTCTGTGTTTCATGCTTGCAGTTGTCTAACTTTATTTATAATAAACACTTATACATTTTCTCCCTTTATTTATATTAGACACTTCTAATATTGGTTATAACTTTGAAAGAAGAATGTTAATTCAAGCCAACAGTGAAAGACTTAACACAATGTATATGGACTGTGTTGGAAATGTTATGGAATGACATTACTCCGTACAGGCCAGTGTTTCTTTCTGTCTAATATTGGTGTTGTGAACCAGAAATTAATGATTACAAGTATCTATACATCATTTTTATGAGTCTTTTTCTACTTCTGACTATGTTCCATGTTGTAAAATGCTTGTTTGTCACAATAAAGTCACCATCGTGTGTGTGTGTGTGTGTATTTATTAATTCTATACATTTGAGCATGAACAAATTAACAAATTATATATATATATATATATATATATATAATTCAGCAGTTTAGTTCTATATATATATTATTTTATACATTTGAGTATTGACAAATGGTGCTTCACTGTGTCTCTAAGAAAAGTGTTGAACTTGTCTTTAGTGTCTATTGATAAATATAACAAAGAGATATAGCTATATATGTGTGTTTGTGTGTGTCTGCTAGTATATATACACATATATATGTAATGAAATGAAATGAAATGCGATATATTCTTAAATATGATATATGTTAAGTCTACTTTTGAACATTCACTAATGTAACAAAAATAATTACAGGGCTGGTCAAAATATACATATATCATTCTATACATTTCAGTGGTGAACTTGTCTTTAGTGTCTATTGTTTGTGTGTGTGTGTATATATATGTAATGAAATGCAATATATTAAAATTAAGTCTATACATTTCTTAATTAATTGTTTCTCATCTTTTTATTTTGCTAACACAGTATCATCCTAAGCTTAATCATAAAACATATAACCTAAAAAAAAAAAAAAAAGCACAGATTAACCTCTTAAACATTACACCCCCACACCAACAGGGTGGGGTAGTGGGGACCTGTTGTCAAGATGACCTTGTTCCCTACCAGGATGGCTGCCCCTTTACCAATATGGCTGACTGGGGAGGTTCAAAGGGCAACCGGGGTTAAGGTAAGACTTCCAGTCTACGTGCACCGGGGGGGCGGGACTTGAAGAAAAGTGACATTTTCACTATTAAGGACTACAGAAGGATGACCAATTGGAAATCACGATTCCTGGCTGGTCTCAGTCTATGCATTTCATATTTGATTTATTTTTTGGGGGATTTTTTTTCAGTCTATGGTGGAGGAGGGCGATGTTTTGAACACCCCCAGAGGCGGAGCCGGATATCTGGGAGCCGCAGAGGCCGGGGGTCAGTCCGTGCAGTCTGAGGCCCCGTCGCCGTGCGGGGCCAGGTGGGCGGTCTGCCGTTTCCCGTAGCGAAGCCCGAAGGAGTTCCAGTTGTAAGAGGACAGGTTCTTCTCCCGCTTCTCGGCCGGGGGCTGCGTCCTCTCGTGTGCCTGCCAGCCCCTCCTGGAGAGCCCGGCCCCAAACAGCAGCCTGGCCAGCGCGGAGGGGGTCTCTCTGGAGGCCGGACTCTGGGTGGAGCTCAACCCTGGTGGAGACATGGTGCCCAGTTCCCTCAGGACATCCTGCACTGTGAGGTCTCTCCTGTGCCCTGGATTGGAAGGAGAGAGCTGAGATATTAAATCAGTTACAGCTTAGGGAGAGGGTTTAAGCAATGCATAGACCAATTCATGAGCACCGTTCAAGAACAATCCAGAATGGAGCTAGGAATCCTTCATTTTTATTAAAGTGGACCTACATGGTAGCTGTTAAACCTTTTTCCCTTGCGCTCCCTGTCTGCTGTGACATGCCCTGCTGACCTTCAATGAACTGGAATCAAACCCTCGTCTCAACTGGGACCAGCTCAGTCTGCTGACCTGGCCTGGGCACCTCAGTCTGGGACGAGGCAGCAGGAAAGGGCAACAGCTGACATTTGATTGAGTGAAAAATATCCCGAGATCTGTCACACAGTGTCAAGACCACGGCAAGAAAGACAGCCACTCCTCTCCTGCTCTTCCCATGTCTACCTGGTGTCTGAGAGGAGACAGGCTCACCTGAAGCGATGGCCTGGTGGGCCTGCGGGCGCTCAGAACGGGCCTGTCCTGGCTGGGCCGTCACCATCAGCGTGATCAGTGGCAGCAGCAGCAGCAGCATCGTGGCTTCGGTGGGCTGCCTGAGCAAGACGGGTTTCTGCGATTGGCTGCTTCTGTCTCCTGGTCACCAGCTTGCTTCTGAAATCAAATAGAGACAAATGAAGAATGCAACATATGTGCACTGCAGTTAGTACATTTCATCTCCAATGAAAGCCGTGGCACAGTACTGGGAAACTGTTTTACATTTTTGGGGTCTTGTTAAAAGCAAGATGGAATTGAAGTGGGGCTCCCTGTCTGTTTCCCTCTCGGTCTTGAGACAGTTTTGAGTGTGCCCTGCAAAGACACGCTTGTGGCACACTTCTCCCAAGAAACACCCAAGTACGACTACTACTACAATGTATCCAACGTGACGAACATAATCATTTAAATAGAGTTAAGCAAAATTAATTAATAATTTGTTAGAAGTATGGATAGTATGCTGTGTGGAATACAGCCCCTGTGTGTCCCTCTTGTTTCCAGGCTTTTTGTTTTGTTGTTAGAAGTTGCTGCTCGTTTTGCAGACTGAGGGTTCAGACCTAGTTTTTAATCTGCGTTTCTCGGTGAAGCACACCACGACTCCCACGGCATGTGAAAAGCTGTCAGGGTGAAGTGAGCCCCAACCACAGAATAATCTGATGATCAGAGAAAACCCTTTTTACTTTAAAAAAATGTAACTTTAATAAATGGCCTTATTTGTTCCACTTGTGATGTCAATGGTGAACTCTTCCTGAGTGCTGTTTCTTACCAGCGCAGCAAGAAAATTGTTTCAATTGCAATTGTCTTATATTTATAACAAAACAATGCATTAGCCTATATATTAGAAAGGTATTATAACGTAGTTTATGGATAGTTACAGTCTTTCAAAAATGCGACAGTTGGACTTTAAATGGGCATTTAAAATCCTGTTATGTGGGGAAAGGAGGTCTATCTGCCCATATCTTAAGCTTCTCTGTTTCCCGGATTTCATATAGCCCTATATATGAAAGCATGTTGCCCACACGTGTAAGAGGTGGTGGGTTAACCCCCCTCCGGGCCATTCCCAGGGAGCCGGAGATGAGAGTGGCCGCAGTCCCAGTGACGGCGTTGGGCCGCCTGGGAGGGGGCGGGAAAGGTCGGGATCGATAATCTGGAGCTGACAGAGTCAGCCCATGAAAGGGACTCGTTGACACCGGCATCCCCCCGCAGAACGCACTTCAAAGAGCCGAACGTCAGCAGAGCGGAGATCAGTGACTCCTGCACCCCCGTCAGTCGCCCAGTCACCGCGTCCCTGAGCCTGTCAAGTGGGTACCAGAGCTGGAGGGGATACGGAGGAAAGACACTGCAGGTGAAAAACAGAGCTGGTGCTGCTTGTACGAGTTCTGAACTGAATCATTTCCGAAGTCTTGGTCTATGGCACAGTACAGCACACAGGAGAGAATTTAATTAAACCCATTCTCAATTAATCAATTAATTAATTAACATTGGTAAAGTATCACAAACCTAAATGACCCATTAATCAGATCAGTCACAGGTAGATTTTCTTAAGATATCTGACAAGTTAATATTATCACTTATTAAAGAGCAGACACCCCTGTCCAAAGCGACTACACAATATACATATTTCTAGAAACACAGTAGAGCAAAAGGAATATAAAAATGCACTAATAGGAGCAAAATGCACTAAGAGCAAGTACAGAACCCAGGTCATGATTAGACCAGATAACCGTTACAAACGCGATAGTAGGAAGGGCCACAGTAGGGAGCATCAATAATAATTACTACTGATAATCTCATATCAACTCTCAATTTCACTCAATTTCCATTTTACCAAGACTGCTGCCAGAAACCTACACTAATCCGGGACACCCATCTCCCCCTACGCAGTGCATCATAAATAGACATGTGGCCACACACCGGAAGGAACTTTAAAGAACACAAAAAGATAAAGAAAAAGAGAAGAGAAGACAGATGCCAACAGTTCACAGCGAACCACTCACCGTGCTCTGGCTGTGCTGGCATGTGGAGATGTCTCTCAGTGGCCGGCGTTGTCAGTCTCAGGCGGTCGTCGCAGCTCGGGGTATCTGTCCACGGGCTGGGCTGGTGTCTGATCTCCTGTCCGAGGCAGCCCTTATATCTCTCCAGCATGCTTGCGTCACACTTCCCCGAACCCCACTGCCCTCCCCTGGTCCTCTCTGTCCCCTCTCCCTCTCCCTCTCTCATGCCCCTTTGCCCACCTTCCTCAATCAGACAGTCATCTGCCCCTGGGTCTTCATTTCCTCGCTCCAGATTGGCAAAATTCCTGCGATTTGTGTCTCTGAATGGATCTAAATCAGCTTTTTTAATTCCTCGCCCAGATGAACAATGCAGTGGAGTGCAGGCTATTCCAGCGCTCATTTAAAGAAAAGAAGAAGGAGGGGAACAAAATTGATATGGCCTTGGGACGGATACACAATACCAGCCGGTGGGGGGGCACAATTAGCTATAATCCAGCAACAATAAAGTAGGTTAGAGATCTTTTTTTATATAACGCTGCATCCAGTTCAAACTACTCAGTGACGGTTCACTCTGTCTGGGGGTGAAAACAGGTTTAAATCTTCATCTATGATATTGTGCCGCAGCTACGCAATGAGAGAGAGAAATAAATTAATTTAATTTATCTTTTTCTTAATCAAATTCAAATGAACAAAGTCTGCTCTTCAATCCAAACAGAGCACATTGAGATTTATTCTTCCTTTGAGCTCGAAAGCCCGTGACCCTGGAGAGATATTGTCATGTCCTGTTCAAATACTGTCTGCTATTATGAACTAAGAAATAATCATCCAGATTTCAGCAAAAAGTATTAATTAAGATCAAAACGAAATGTCAAACTGTATTCAATTGGAGACACTGACAAATTATAGAAACCTTTAGCTGGTGTGTGTGTTGGTGTGTATGTAATGAAATCGGAAACACGCACAAGTACGGTGCACCACACTGTGCAGTTCAATTTGTTAAGCTGGACTGTGTGTGCAGTGCAGTTTGACATATTGTCACACAGGTGTCCAATTTCCTTTTTTAAATAGTTTTTTTTGTGTGTGTGTGTGGAGCTTCAGTCTTTATCGCAGGATGACGTAACAAACCAGACACACATACTCACTGAGCCACAGTCGACTGACATCAATCTGAGCTGTGTTGGTGACCCCAGACTATTCCTATTTACGCCAGAGTCTCCCCGGGGTGGCGTCGAGGCATGAATCAGACTCACTCCCAGACCAGAGGCGCCATAAAAAACAGGCTCTTTAATTATCAATAACAAACTAGGGGATTAAAACCTGTCTGCCTTGAAGAGGAAATGCCTACTTGGGGCCGTTCTCCAAGCCTTTCTGTCCTATATCTCTGCATGACGTCACCACAGCTCTTTAAAAATGCATGAGCTATAGACACCAGTGACCTATGAACAAGGAATGGATTTCTTTTTTGTTTAACAATACATTACATCCAAAAAGAATATATATTTTGATACAGACATTTAATTTGGATAGGAGTCAAATTGCAGATTAGAAATGTCGAAGAGGGGTACGTCCCAAAACAGCCTCCAGTTTGGTCCTTCTAATCCCGGTCTTGATGGTACGGTTCCTGATATCAGCCAGTCTTCTTCAGCCACACAGTCCAGACATACTTGTCATGACAGTAACGCACGCTGGTGTCTCTCTCAGCAGTCCATGAATATTCAGAAATAGTGCATGTCTGGATCCATTAGAACCTCAAAGTAATAATAATGTGTGAGCAAATCCTGACACTGCAACAGATCAAAGTCTCTGACCTTCTGTCACTGCAAATTACTTCCTGGTTCAGACCATGGTGTTACTGCTTCCTGAAAGCTTAGTGAAAAGCTAGAGAGAGAGAGAGAGAGAGAGAGAGAGAGAGAGAGAGAGAGCGAGCAGGAGAGATAGGGACATCCTTACAATGTTGCAGTCCAAGTTCAGTTTCTTAAGAATGAGTCATTTGTAACCTTTTGGAAACCATATTTTTGCTAGGCAAGAAAAACAAAGTGTTCACAATGTACAACATTCATAGTATTACGATGATCACTGTCTTACCGAGTTCATGAAGGGGATGTTTATGAAGGACCCAAGAAAGCCGAACACCACGGGGAAAAAGCTCCTGGTAACCCCAAAACCAGACAATTACTTTAAACGCCAGAGGAAAACAAAGACTTCATGTGATTCAAGTACAATCAAGGACAACCCATCAGTCATCTTATTTTCAATACTCATTACAAAGGAATGATAACAAAAAACACCTTACTCAAACAGGTCTAATTCCCAAAAGCCCTGTCACACAGCCGGACGCATGATCCCCAAAGTGGACTGGAGGTGCTACACTCAACCGAACCCCCTCCCTCTCCCTCCCCGGCCTCCTCCGCACTGGTCCTCTCACCTAAACAGCAGCACGAAGCCGTAGGCCTCAACTGCCATGCCGATGATGGGCCAGCGCAGCAGCACCAAGGCCACGCCACCCAGGAAGAAGGTGGAGGCTCGGAGCTTCTGCCGCTGGAAGAAGAACTGGAAGGTTCTCCTCAGGCCAATGATCACAGCCAGGCCACTCAGGAACAGGACCTGTGCCAGGGGTTGCAGCCGGGGTTAACCTTGCTAAAGTTGAACCGGCGGGTTACTGGTGCCATAGCACTTGTTCTCCAGCCCGCACCTCCGCACATTACCACCTAGTGAAACTCAGAGGGAGCTACTCGTGCCGTAATTCAACGGAATGGAAGATCTGTTACAGAACAAGTCTGGAGTACCAGGCCTGACCATCCTTTACGGCACAGCTGCTCGGGGCTCATATACTTTGGCTGACAAGAGGAGAGATGCCTGCCAGGGCTTCCTATTGTGGCCGCCCCAAATAAAACTCTGGCCACAATAAAGGGGGAGCGCTGTACCAAAAGCCCACTCACAAACACATCTACAGGATAAAAACTACAGGCCATGGTATCCTGACAGATCAGAGGCTGAGGAAAATGTAAACACACACTGGGATATACACTCACCTAAAGGATTATTAGGAACACCTGTTCAATTTCTCATTAATGCAATTATCTAACCAACCAATCACATGGCAGTTGCTTCAATGCATTTAGGGGTGTGGTCCTGGTCAAGACAATCTCCTGAACTCCAAACTGAATGTCTGAATGGGAAAGAAAGGTGATTTAAGCAATTTTGAGCGTGGCATGGTTGTTGGTGCCAGACGGTCCGGTCTGAGTATTTCACAATCTGCTCAGTTACTGGGATTTTCACGCACAACCTTTTCTAGGGTTTACAAAGAATGGTGTGAAAAGGGAAAAACATCCAGTATGCGGCAGTCCTGTGGGCGAAAATGCCTTGTTGATGCTAGAGGTCAGAGGAGAATGGGCCGACTGATTCAAGCTGATAGAAGAGCAACTTTGACTGAAATAACCACTCGTTACAACCGAGGTATGCAGCAAAGCATTTGTGAAGCCACAACACGTACAACCTTGAGGCGGATGGGCTACAACAGCAGAAGACCCCACCGGGTACCACTCATCTCCACTACAGATAGGAAAAAGAGGCTACAATTTGCACAAGCTCACCAAAATTGGACAGTTGAAGACTGGAAAAATGTTGGCTGGTCTGATGAGTCTCGATTTCTGTTGAGATTCAGATGGTAGAGTCAGGATTTGGCGTAAACAGAATGAGAACATGGATCCATCATGCCTTGTTACCACTGTGCAGGCTGGTGGTGGTGGTGTAATGGTGTGGGGGATGTTTTCTTGGCACACTTTAGGCCCCTTAGTGCCAATTTGGCATCGTTTAAATGCCATGGCCTACCTGAGCATTGTTTCTGACCATGTCCATCCCTTTATGACCACCATGTACCCATCCTCTGATGGCTACTTCCAGCAGGATAATGCACCATGTCACAAAGGTCGAATCATTTCAAATTGGTTTCTTGAACATGACAATGAGTTCACTGTACTAAACTGGCCCCCACACTCACCAGATCTCAACCCAATAGAGCATCTTTGGGATGTGGTGGAACGGGAGCTTCGTGCCCTGGATGTGCATCCCACAAATCTCCATCAACTGCAAGATGCTATCCTATCAATATGGGCCAACATTTCTAAAGAATGCTTTCAGCACCTTGTTGAATCAATGCCATGTAGAATTAAGGCAGTTCTGAAGGCGAAAGGGGTTCAAACACAGTATTAGTATGGTGTTCCTAATAATCCTTTAGGTGAGTGTACATGACCCTGTTATTAGAAATGAAGTTGACAAAGACCCGGTTATTCAAGCCGGGTCACAAAGAAACCAGGTGTAGAATCAACAAGGATTTGTTTCTCGGAGGAAAACTTCATAAGACTCCTTAGAGTGTCATTATTCATTGATTTGACATCCAGATTTTGTTGAATGGGACTTGGGTGGTGTTGACATCGGTGGTGTTGTGTGTGCGCGTGTGCGTGTGCCTGTGTGTATTTCAGTAGCCGTAAGGAGAGACTCACATTTCCAAATGCCAACAGGACGGAGTCAAAGTACAGCAACACCCCGAACATGATAAAGAAGAGGCCGAACCCCGTGAGGCCCACACCCACCTCTGGAAGGACAGTGACAGTGACAGAGACAGAGAGAGAGAGAGAGAGAGAGAGGACAATCACACTTCAATGACTGATTGATTACTAAAATCTCTGTTTGGTTGTCAGTGTTAGTATTGTAATAATAATAATAATAGATGCTGTCCTATTCATTCCTAACTCTGAAACATCTTAGAAATAAAAAACTAGGGCTATGGCTTAGTCTACACACAAACAACCACCAGACCAGCGCCTCCCTGTAATATCCAACATTTTAAAATCTGTCAAGGAAACACTCTGTTCTTATATCTCTGCAATTAAGCAAGGAGGCGAGAACATGGGCAGCCGACATTGTCAACTGCTGCTTCTCTCTCTCTCTCTCAGGTAACAGTAGATGTTTCACTTTGACAGATTAGACATAAATAATCCTGTCAAACAGTAAGTAATACTGGAGATCTCGCCCCACATCCAGGTGCTAAAGTTCAGTCTAAACACCCAAATCTTGCCCCTAAAACCCTGAACTCACTCTGAAAATCTGTGACCTCGATCATGGTGCCCTCCTGATGCTCGGCAGGGCCGGAGTGCCGGTATCCCACAAATCCCTGCTCCTGCACTCTGCTCTTTGATCTTCACTGTCATCAACAGCCCAGATAATAATTAACTAGGCCTCAAGTACGACCGCTCACGTCTTAAAGGAGAAAACACCAAGTTTCATAAAAACATCAGAGACGACATGTCAGCATCATCTTTACCTCGTTCAGAACCATTTTCTTTTACTCTGACTACCTTCCCTACCCTTCCAAGTTTTAAAATATATCTTGTGAGCCTACAGGATGTGATTCAATTATTATTTTTATGATAAGTAAATAACATAGGACCACACAGGTCATTGTGAGAAAAGAACACAAAGAACCAATAATAAACTAATAATAACATTTCTGATCACTGTGTGTTACAATAATAGCCCTTATGTCAGACTGGCATGTTAGCAAACTATGTGATGTGTAGGGTAAGTGCTTTATAATGAGCTTCTTAATTTAGCATACTTTTTCCAGAGGCAAATGTGAACCAAATGCCTTTTTTTGCGTCTATACGGCGCCCCCTTGTGTTTCAGTAGAGCAGTAACATTCCTGATCATATCATCATACAAAGGAAAAACAGGCACTTGTCCATTTGTTTCAAATACATTTTATTGGCGTTTTAAATTATTCTCTTTGTGAAACAGACTCGTGTTGACAAAGCGCAGCACAGCTTGCGTTTCAAATTGAAACCCTCTTTTATTTTTATTTTCTTACATTTTTGTTTTTGCAGTATTGCCGACAGCGCAGGGTTACAGTCAGGATGTTCACTCGGCACTGCAACTGACCCATTGCTACAGCAGCGCTCAGAAAGACTAGCGTAGTGTCCTCTAGTCACTCTCTCTCCTCTTCGAACAGGTAATCTCAGTACAGCGCCTTGCCACATTAAAACCAGTGCCCCGAGATATGCAAGGAGTATCTAACGCCTGCATTGTCAATTTCAGTCTGTTTCATGTAAGCTGCACAGGGCCAAGTGGACAGTTACTGATGTGTTGTTGTCTGCTCCCTTGTGTGCTTGGTGTAGTGTCGCATCCATGTTCTCGGTGTCTCAAGGGCTGCTCGTTCTAATGTGGAAGGGCCCTGCATATATTTTGGCAGTGTTATTCATCCTATTCGCAAAATAATAACTAACAAAAATAACAGTAACGAGAATTAGCCATTATTTTGGTGGAAAACAGTGCTGGATTCCCTTCGAAGCATCTAAACAAAACAAACAGAACAAAATACATTTGCTTTATTGCAAGAACAAGGGATTCTTAAAGCAAGCCTGTTTAATTTTCTTTTTCTTTTGCATAGTTCAAGCAGTTTTTTTTATCATTTCCCCCGAACAGCAACAAATAACACGTTTGTCTATATAACTCACTATAAGACAAAGATCGTCAGATAATAGTCGACTGACTAACAGATGCTCATAGATTAAGACAGTAAAACAGTTATTGTTTCAGTTGCATCAGACAACCTATTAATTCTGTTATGGAGCCTATTTCTATTTGATTTACAGCATACGTTTAATTCTGATCATACGGTACGCGTGTGATTGAAGAGAAGGGACAAAGATGGGAGACATCTTGAATTATAGTGGAAATATATATATAGCGATGTGCAGAAAACTGGAGGCTGGTTATAGTCGGCTAAATGTAACGCTTTTCAAACTGCAGTGTCTGTGTTAAGAGACATGACACAGTATATTATAACTGTCCCCCGTCTATCAGACTTTGAGAGAGAGATGAAAGTGTCTTTTACTATCTTGCCGTGAATGTAATCCATCCTCCTGCAGTCAGGGTAACTTTAGCCACGCTGTGCGAACCCCGGTGTTGATTTGTAGAATCGGCTCGGACACATTCATGTTATTAATCTGAACCTGTTCCATCTCTTTGCTTCATAGACTTTGTGCTCTGCTGCTGGGGATTGTTAAAACCGCTTCAGCCGTACTCTTGAGTTTGTTTTTCGCTTATTCATAGACGCAACTTCACCTGAGTTTTCACAGCTGACTTTCCTCACATAAAGACAGGCCGCTGGGCCAACAACTCACTCGACACAAGGAGGGACGCCACAGCCTTTGACAACTATTCAGACCGAGATAAAACTGAAATGAACAAATTCTCACTGGAGGTGTTCATAAACCCCCAGAACCAGTTTCCTCACCGTGAAACAATGCAGGCGGGACACACACATGTCCTGTGATAGTTCCCAGTGGATGAACATATTGACTGGTGGAGAGTCTGAATATTAAAACACACCCTCAAACGAACACAACCATAATAAGGAGTTCATCAGGTTTTTTCTGTACGTACGCCAAGACACTTCCAAACACATAAGAGTAATCTGCCACGTGGGCAAACATGACATAAGAGCACTGACCAAACGCGTTGTTTACAGATTTGAGTGCCTTACTGTGTGTTGAGGGTGTGTTGATCCACACATAGCAGGGTCACAAGGCTAAGAAGAAAAGGCCAAACGTGAGCCAAGGGTGTACGAACTGTCAAGGGTATATAAACACATGGGGGTAGAAGTGTCGGCCACAGAAACACAGAAAGGAAAGAGCAAACAAATGACCGGATATTGCATAGTAAAAGAAAATTCAAAGATACCAAGTATGGAGAGAGGAACAGTGAATGTGTAAAGCAGCTAATACTGTCCTAATCGCGGCCGCAGTGGCAGTAAATTAGGGTGAAGCCCCTTCCTGTTTCAGTCTGTCGAGTCTCTGGTTTTTGGAAAGCAATACATTCAATTGAATGTATGAGTCAGTGTGTCTGTGGTCAATACATCACCAACTCCTCACGCTCCTCAATCAAATCATAATCGAGCTTTATAAAGTCTGTGTTCATCGGTCCAAACTTGGTCGCCGTCACCCCCCAAAAACAAACAAATAAAAAAGTAAAACAGCAACAGTGACCCAGACAAAACCACCGTAAAGATATAATTTATTTTTTGGTCTTCAGATTCAGCACTCAATCCACAGTTGCTCGGGGGGAGTTCGGGAGGGCCTATGAGCCTGTCCCACGAGTCATTCTATCATGTGCAAATGTAAAGCTTGGAAATTCATACAAATTCTTTCATGTAAACTTTGTGTCTGAGAAGCTCAGAAAGCGAAGCTGAATAAAACGTCACTATGAGATAAAAAATAATTTTCTATGCACCATTTAATGGTAAAAATATAATTGAAATTAAACTCAAGATATGATTGTTTAAATTCATCTAGCAATGGAGAGAGACAGAATGTAACAGGGTTGTAAAATTACACAAGGACTGGGGTTAGAGGTTAGGATCCATTGCTTCAAGTGGCTTTATTGCAAGTTGTTCGCCCACCTCAACCTCAGGTGTTTCAACTAGCAAACGTCAAATACTAAGGTCACTTTAATTCTTTACGTTTTATTTGATTTTGGTTTCTGTCACAATTACAAAACCGTCCCTGCGTGGGAATATCCCGCTGTGTAAGACCAGGACAGCTTTCGATGCTCTCAGGTGCGCTTAGTATATCGTTATCGTCAGTTACAAGGTCTAAATGTTCTTCGCGGAGAAAAACAAAAACAGAAAAACAACAAATAAACAACAGTGCTGGCAGATACAGGACTGCAAAGTTGGATGAAGGTCACGTCTTGTTTTGATGGAAGCTTTGAAAGACATCGGAGTGTGCAGGCGACTCCTGGCCGAGGCGTGAGCGGGGTTGTGTGCGACAGGTCTGCGCTCATGCAAGCACTGCGGACTCCAGTGGTGCCCCACGGATGCGGCCGAACCCGGGGCTGCTGGCGAGTCCAGAACCAGCAGGTCCTCCCTCGTCTCCCTCACGGCAGGATGATGATGAAGGCAACGCTCAGGTCCCACTCCAATCCAAACAGACGGTCGAGATAACAGACTATCTCCTAATGTGTGTTTGTGTGAATATAGATTTATTTATTTTTAATTAAAAGAAAAGTTTTCACGTCTACTTTGCAACTTTGGTTCTTGAGCTTCCGTCAGGTACCGCCTCGAACCCGGGATATTGCCAAATATCCACAGAATCCCCTAAAATAACTTCCCCTCACCCTCAGCACGCTTACTTGGTCATATTCATTCGTAGCCCAGTGTAAAAAAATTATAATAATAACGTAACAAAACAACTGCCTGATTAAAAGGCAGAACCCATAAGTCCATCCGGATCCATCCTTTGTTAGAATCTGAGTAACGGCGCCCACATTCCAGTTCCACCGATACAAACGACGGCCAGACATGCAGAATTGGTACCGACTTCGGTACAACAGTTTTGGGTGCCTTCCGAGAATCTTGAACGAGTAGTCCCTCTCCAGTTCCTGCTTCGTCTCCGGTGCAGTCTTGTCCTGACCAGGTGATCGGCAATCAGTCGATAATGTAACATTGGAAGCTGTGGTTAGTGGGAGCGCCCCCTAGTGTTTGGAGGCCAGTAGAGACCGTTTCGGCCTCTATCTCTGATTGGTTCCAGTGTCTTCTGTGTCTCACAGGGTCTCGGGCTCCCAGGCGACTTTTCATAGTCTCTCGCAGGCGTAAAATAACTGAATGAAAAAATATACTCTATGGGGAAATCCTTTATCTCTTTCTTCCGTAAGCCCTCAGAACATCGCTCCGTGGAACTTCACCGCCGCCAGGGCCTGAGCTGGAGAGAGGGAAGAGAGAAGGAGAGAATGAAGAGAGAGGAAACTATAGTACCTGGATGGCTGACTGACTTATTTTATGTTTCCTTTCTCTAAAGATATTTAGCTCTTTAAATTCGCAGGGGTCACATCTTTACACAAGCAGAGCCAGTGCATTTATGATGAGAAAACTCAAGTGGTAAACTGTAAACCTCTCCTTGAATCAGGACAATACACTGCAGTAAAAATGCATGTTAGTTGGCTTTCTTTTCCTTTAACACTTAACCCTGCAAACCTTGAAATGTTCGGGGCTCCACCCACAACTCAGAAACGGGCTCAGTTATAATATATTTAACTATTTTACTCGCTCATGTTCCTGAGACTTGAGACATGTGGAACACAGCCTTGTGAAATGTGGCGACTGCCAATGCTCGCCTCGTAAAACAATTTATTTTGAATCATTTTTGTTCTGCTTCTTGTGAATTCCTTCTAGGGGGAACTGAAAACGAGATCTGGAGTATTTCTGCTTCTCTGTGTTTGTAAGTGGCAGGCCTGGAAAAACAACACTGCCCGCAACACACTGGTTTGCGGAGAGTCCATTTTTTGACGTCCAACTTTTTTTTTTGCAGAAACTCCCTAATGAATGTGTCTCTGCTTAAAAATAAAAATAAACTGAAAGAAACCATTTGCAGCCGTGCTTTCATTACCGAAGCCAGTCACTGTGGTCTGCTATGATTTACAGTGTCATTCTGGTGGGGAAAATAAGTTTATGACAGTGGCTTCCTTATGGTTGCTATCAGGACGAGGTAAGAAAGCGTTTCCAGGTTTTCTAAATCGCACAATTAAAATGTTAGCTGCATTTTCTTCACCGCCAAAAAGGGTCGTGAAATTTTGGTTGGCGGCATACCAATTGGGGTTTCTGGTAATGTAAAGTAATGATCTCTATACCTACTCATGCCACCATATCTGGATTTGTAACACGTCTGAATATTTCCTCAGCTGTTCTGAGAGTTTCTCTCGATGTCACGGTTCACCACTTTAATGAACCGGAACGGCGAACCAGGTGACAGTGAAGTCAAATTCATTCGAAGCAGGCCCCAGATGTTTGTTTTAAAAGCCAACCCCGGTAAAACATAGGAAATAGCGCAACAACATGACAGCGCTCTCAATTTTCCTTGTTCATTTCTTCTCGCTATTGTTTTGCTAGGGTGTAAGGTTTGTAAGAACATTTAGAAAGTGCTTCATCCAGACAGGACGTGAGAGAAAGCTTTGCAATAATGGACTATTGTCTTGCGGGAGTCAGAAAAACAATGTGGAAATTAATGTGTCTATTAGTTTGAGTCACACCAGCTTGCATGTCTCTATAAACTCCATTTTATTTATTTATTTGTTTTTTAATTCAAAGCTGTGTGGTTTTGCTCCAATGGGGAAAGGAACGAAAAAACAGGTTGCTATTGCCAAGCATGAAAAATGTATTGTTTGGCAACTATACACAACCTACAGTTTAAGTTTTAAAGTTAAAGGAAAGGTTTAAAATGTAACGGAGCACTTACAATAAGTGGATTATTAAAAAGGTTGTGGATATCAATAACCACATTACAGGAAAATAAAAAACACAAAGCATAATAAAAACAAATATAAAACACTACATTTAAGTCACCAAAACCAGAGACCCTCTTCCTTAGTTTCCTGTCTGAGGTGCGCTGTGTGAGGACGTGTGAGGACAGGCGGCGCGGTGGGGGGGCAGCAGCGGACGTGGCTGTGAGGTGGGCGGGACTCACCTGCAGACTCAGACCTTCATGAAGTGGGAGGAGTCGGAGAGGTCGGCGGAGGGGGGAGGGGCCAGGTCAGTCGGGGAGGCAGGAGGGCTGGGGGGGGCGCACTGGGCTGGGATGGGATGGGATGGCGTGACGTCCCAACAAAGGAAAAAGAAAAAGTAAATCAAAAGGAAAGAAAAGGCTCGTTTCAACCAAACACAGTGGCGCGGTTTCAGTACCACGACGGGTCAGTGCAGGGGTAGGATAAGCGCAGACGGTGCAGGGTTAGAAGACTCTTAATGCGCTTTAATTAAAGACATACATGGCCTTGATTCCCAAAAGAAACGAGAAAGGATGAAATGAGGGAAATGTATGTTGGAGAAAGTGGAGTCTTGTTTTCGTGTCTTTTCTTTTCAAGCAGTACTTGTACAATATCACTCGAAACCCCTGAGGCGATGCCGTGCATTTGAACGATCTGAGATGCTACACTGACAATCTGTGTGGGTCACTTTTAAATGGCAGACGACAACAACAGAAGCCTGTTCCCTCTCACAAAGCACAGGCAATCAAATAACTAGTGACCTCGGGACAGAAACGGGAAGAAACCAGTTGGTGTGTCAACAATCGCAGGGTTCACTTCGGTGTCGCGTCCTGAACTGGCTGCTGAGCAGATCCGGGAGGTGGTGAATAACTTAAAGACAACAAACACAGCTAACCGCACTTGTTCACCGACACTCCTGATTGCCAGCGGTACACCGGAACTCCAGGAATGCGCAAAGCGCCAGCTAAGGGGAAACTGATCGGAGGTGTCCATGTGTGACTGGCCACCCGGGCCTCCTCACCTGAGAGCAGTCTGCTGCGGCGCGAGGCCTCGGCGGCGAGGGCACACGAGATCTCGATCCGCTTCTCCTGCTCCTGCAGCTGCTGCTCCGTGTCCCCGTGCGCCTCCGCCGGGCCGTCCAGCAGCGGGACGATATTCTGCATGCTGTGAGAGAGAGAGAGAGAGAAAGAGAGAGAGAGAGAGAGAGAGAGAGAGAAAGAGATATAAAGACCTGGCCTCTAAAAACATCTACAGCTGACACGGAGGATGCTTGGAGAATTTAATGGTCCAAACAGTGCAGATGTAAAATTAATATGTTAAGTAATTCGTGAGGCGTGTTTTTATATATACATTTCATTAACTACCTTATTTTGCCACTCAAACACTCGTAAGCCCAGATTAAACCTCCCCGACTTCAAGACACTTCTGGCATCTTCCCAAGTTCCCATGAAGAGCTGGGTTTTGGAGTTTGCAACTGGAGGGTGGCTCAAAGTTTTGATTTATTTTAGGTCTTAGATCAATTCCCGTAGGAGGGAATGTGATGTGGACGCCCATTCAAACATTAAGCTCTCAGTTCCTTTAATGAGACGTTGCACGTCTCAGCGGCATGCTCTCCGAGCTCTTTCAGAGTAAATGACATACTTTGACTTCGCGATGAGCGTCTTGATCCTCTCCACCTTCTTCTGCTTCTCTCTGACCTCCT